>NC_090924.1:1466303469-1466606499 GCF_040938575.1 Ambystoma mexicanum | reverse complement strand
GACATGGCCGTTCACAGACTCTGATGCGCATCACTTGAACGGGCTAGCCTGATGGGAATCCTCTTTATAAGACGTGGCGGATCACAGACTCTGATGCGCATCACTGGAACAGGCTGGCCTGTTGGGAATCCTCTGTATAAGAGGTGGCGGATCACAGGCTCTGATACGCATCACTGGAACAGGCTAGCCTGCTGGAAATCCTCTTTATAAAACACTGCGGATCACAGACTCTGATGCACATCACTGGAATGGGCTAGCCTGATGGGATCCTCTTTATAAGACACAGCAGATCACAGACTCTGATGCGCATCACTGGAACAGGCTAGCCTGATGGGAATCCTCTTTATAAGACGTGGCGGATCACAGGCTCTGATGCACATCACTGGAACGGGCTAGCCTGATGGGATCCTCTTTATAAGACACAGCGGATCACAGACTCTGATGAGCATCACTGGAACAGGCTAGCCTGATGGGATCCTCTTTATAAGACATGGCGGATCACAGACTCTGATGAGCATCATTGGAACAGGCTAGCCTGATGGAATCCTGTTTATAAGACATGGCGGATCACAGACTCTGATGCTCATCACTGGAACGGGCTAGCCTGATGGAATCCTCTTTATAAGACATGGCGGATCACAGACTCTGATGCGCATCACTGGAACGGGCTAGCCTGATGAGGATCCTCTTTATAAGACGTGGCGGATCACAGGCTCTGATGCGCATCACTGGAACAGGCTAGCCTGATGGGAATCCTCTTTATAAGACACGGCAGATCACAGACTCTGATGCACATCACTGGAATGGGCTAGCCTGATGGGAATCCTCTTTATAAGACATGGCGGATCACAGACTCTGATGCACATCACTGGAACGGGCTAGCCTGATGGGAATCACCTTTATAAGACATGGCGGATCACAGACTCTGATGCACATCACTGGAACGGGCTAGCCTGATGGGAGCCCTCTTTATAAGGCACAGTGGATCACAGACTCTGATGCACATCATTGGAACAGGCTAGCCTGATGGGGATCCTCTTTATAAGACACAGCGGATCACAGGCTCTGATGCGCATCACTGGAATGGGCTAGCCTGATGGGGATCCTCTTTATAAGACATGGCGGATCACAGACTCTGAAGCACATCACAGGAACAGGCTAGCGTGATGGGAATCCTCTTTATAAGACACAGAGGATTACAGACTCTGCTGCACATCACTGGAACGGGCTAGCCTGATGGAATCCTCTTTATAAGGCACATCGGATCACAGACTCTGATGACCATCACTGGAACGGGCTAGCCTGATAGGGATCCTCTTTTTAAGACATGGTGGATCACATACTCTGATGCGCATCAATGGAATGGGCTAGCCTGATGGGGATCCTCTTTATAAGACATGGCGGATCACAGACTCTGATGCTCATCACTGGAACAGGTTAGCCTGATGGGATCCTCTTTATAAGACGTGGCGGATCACAGGCTCTGATGCACATCACTGGAACAGCGCTATCCTGATGGGAATCCTCTTTATAAGATATGGCGCATCAGAGACTCTGATGCACATCACTGGAACAGCGCTATCCTGATGGGAATCCTCTTTATAAGACATGGCGGATCAGAGACTCTGATGCGCATCACTGGAATGGGCTAGCCTGATGGGAATCCTCTTGATAAGACACAGCGGATCACCGACTTTGATGCACATCACTGGAACAGCGCTATCCTGATGGAATCCTCTTTATAAGACATGGCGGATCACAGACTCTGATGCGCATCACTGCAACGGGCTAGCCTGATGGTAATCCTCTTTATAAGACATGGCGGATCACAGACTCTGATGCACATCACTGGAACGGGTTAGCCTGATGGGAATCCTCTTTATAAGACGTGGCGGATCACAGGCTCTGATGCACATCACTGGAACAGTTCTATCCTGATGGGAATCCTCTTTATAAGATATGGCGCATCAGAGACTCTGATGCACATCACTGGAACAGCGCTATCCTGATGGGAATCCTCTTTATAAGACATGGCGGATCAGAGACTCTGATGCGCATCACTGGAATGGGCTAGCCTGATGGGAATCCTCTTGATAAGACACAGCGGATCACCGACTTTGATGCACATCACTGGAACAGCGTTATCCTGATGGAATCCTCTTTATAAGACATGGCGGATCACAGACTCTGATGCGCATCACTGGAACGGGCAAGCCTGATGGAATCCTCTTTATAAGGCACATCGGATCACAGACTCTGATGACCATCACTGGAACCGGCTAGCCTGATAGGGATCCTCTTTATAATAACGGCGGATTAACGACTCTGATGCACATCACTGGAATGGGCTAGCCTGATGCTAATCCTCTTTAAAAGACATGGGGGATCTCAGACTCTGATGCTCAACACTGGAACGGGCTAGCCTGATAGGGATCCTCTTTTTAAGACATGGTGGATCACATACTCTGATACGCATCACTGGAATGGGCTAGCCTGATGGGGATCCTCTTTATAAGACATGGCGGATCACAGACTCTGATGCTCATCACTGGAACAGGTTAACCTGATGGGATCCTCTTTATAAGACACAGCAGATCACAGACTCTGATGCACATCACTGGAACGGGCTAGCCTGATGGGAATCCTCTTTATAAGACATGACGGATCACAGACTCTGATGCACATCACTGGAACGGGTTAGCCTGATGGGAATCCTCTTTATAAGATATGGCGCATCAGAGACTCTGATGCACATCACTGGAACAGCGCTATCCTGATGGGAATCCTCTTTATAAGACATGGCGGATCAGAGACTCTGATGCGCATCACTGGAATGGGCTAGCCTGATGGGAATCCTCTTGATAAGACACAGCGGATCACCGACTTTGATGCACATCACTGGAACAGCGCTATCCTGATGGAATCCTCTTTATAAGACATGGCGGATCACAGACTTTGATGCACATCACTGGAACAGCGCTATCCTGATGGGGATCCTCTTTATAAGACACAGCGGATCGCAGACTCTGATGCACATCACTTGAACGGGCTAGACTGATGGGAATCCTCTTTATAAGATATGGCGCATCAGAGACTCTGATGCACATCACTGGAACGGGTTAGCCTGATGGGAATCCTCTTGATAAGACACAGCGGATCACCGACTTTGATGCACATCACTGGAACAGCGCTATCCTGATGGAATCCTCTTTATAAGACATGGCGGATCACAGACTCTGATGCGCATCACTGGAACGGGTGAGCCTGATGGGAATCCTCTTTATAAGTCCTGGTGGATCACAGACTCTGATGCGCATCACTGGAACGGACCAGCCAATTGGGAATCCTCTTTATAAGACACAGCGGATCACAGACTCTGATGCACATCACTGGAACGGACCAGCCAATTGGGAATCCTCTTTATAAGACATGACAGATCACAGACTCTGATGCACATCACTGGAATGGGCTAGCCTGCTGGGAATCCTCTTTATAAGACATGGCAGATCACAGGCTCGGATTCGCATCACTAGAACGGGCTAGCCTGATGAGAATCCTGTTTATCAGACATGGTGGATTACCGACTCTGATGCACATCACTGGAACGGACTAGCCTGATGGGAATCCTCTTTATAAGACACAGAGGATCACAGATGTTGATGCACATCACTGGAACGGGCTAGCCTGATGGGAATCCTCTTTATAATACGTGGCGGATCACAGGCTCTGATGCACATCACTGGAACGGGGTAGCCTGATGGGGATCCTCTTTATAAGACACAGCGGATCGCAGACTCTGATGCACATCACTGGAACAGGCTAACCTGATGGGATCCTCTTTATAAGACATGGCGGATCACAGACTCTGATGAGCATCACTGGAACGGGCTAGTCTGATGGTGATCCTCTTTATAAGACACAGCGGATCACAGACTCTGATGCACATCACTGGAACGGACCAGCCAATTGGGAATCCTCTTTATAAGACATGGCGGATCACAGACTCTGATGCACATCACTGGAACGGGCTAGCCTGATAGGGATCCTCTTTATAAGACATGGCGGATCACATACTTTGATACGCATCACTGGAACGTGCTAGCCTGATGGGAATCCTCTTTATAAGACTTGGCGGAGCACAGACTGTGATGCACAGCACTGGAACGGGTGAGCCTGATGGGAATCCTCTTTGTAAGACATGGCGGATCACAGACTCTGATGCCCATCACTGGAACAGGCTAGCCTGCTGGAAATCCTCTTTATAAGACATGGCCGTTCACAGACTCTGATGCGCATCACTTGAACGGGCTAGCCTGATGGGAATCCTCTTTATAAGACGTGGCGGATCACAGACTCTGATGCGCATCACTGGAACAGGCTGGCCTGATGGGAATCCTCTGTATAAGAGGTGGCGGATCACAGGCTCTGATACGCATCACTGGAACAGGCTAGCCTGCTGGAAATCCTCTTTATAAAACACTGCGGATCACAGACTCTGATGCACATCACTGGAACGGGCTAGCCTGATGGGATCCTCTTTATAAGACACAGCAGATCACAGACTCTGATGCGCATCACTGGAACAGGCTAGCCTGATGGGAATCCTCTTTATAAGACGTGGCGGATCACAGGCTCTGATGCACATCACTGGAACGGGCTAGCCTGATGGGATCCTCTTTATAAGACACAGCGGATCACAGACTCTGATGAGCATCACTGGAACAGGCTAGCCTGATGGAATCCTGTTTATAAGACATGGCAGATCACAGACTCTGATGCTCATCACTGGAACGGGCTAGCCTGATGGAATCCTCTTTATAAGACATGGCGGATCACAGACTCTGATGCGCATCACTGGAACGGGCTAGCCTGATGAGGATCCTCTTTATAAGACGTGGCGGATCACAGGCTCTGATGCGCATCACTGGAACAGGCTAGCCTGATGGGATCCTCTTTATAAGACACAGCGGATCACAGACTCTGATGCGCATCGCTGGAACAGGCTAGCCTGATGGGAATCCCCTTTATAAGACGTGGCGGATCACAGGCTCTGATGCGCATCACTGGAACAGGCTAGCCTGCTGGAAATCCTCTTCATAAGACACAGCGGATCACAGATTCTGATGCACATCACTGGAACAGGCTAGCCTGATGGGATCCTCTTTATAAGACACAGCGGATCACAGACTCTGATGAGCATCACTGGAACAGGCTAACCTGATGGGATCCTCTTTATAAGACATGGCGGATCACAGACTCTGATGAGCATCACTGGAACAGGCTAGCCTGATGGAATCCTCTTTATAAGACATGGTGGATCACAGACTCTGATGCTCATCACTGGAACGGGCTAGCCTGATGGAATCCTCTTTATAAGACATGGCGGATCACAGACCCTGATGCACATCACTGGAACATGCTAGCCTGATGGGGATCCTCTTTATAAGACATGGCGGATCACAGACTCTGATGCTCATCACTAGAACGGGCTGGCCTGATGGGAATCCTCTCTATAAGACATGGTGGATCACAGACTCTGATGCACATCACTGGAATGGGCTAGCCTGATGGGAATCCTCTTTATAAGACACCGCGGATCACAGACTCTGATGAGCATCACTGGAACAGGCTAACCTGATGGGATCCTCTTTATGAGACATGGCGGATCACAGACTCTGATGAGCATCACTGGAACAGGCTAGCCTGATGGAATCCTCTTTATAAGACATGGTGGATCACAGACTCTGATGCTCATCACTGGAACGGGCTAGCCTGATGGAATCCTCTTTATAAGACATGGCGGATCACAGACCCTGATGCACATCACTGGAACACGCTAGCCTGATGGGGATCCTCTTTATACGACACAGTGGATCAATGACACTGATGCATATCCCTGGAACGGGCTAGCCTGATGGGAATCCTCTTTATAAGACACCGCGGATCACAGACTCTGATGCATATCACTGGAACGGGCTAGCTTGATGGGAATCCTCTTTATAAGACACAGCGGATCACAGACTCTGATGCGCATCACTGGAACGGGCTAGCCTGATGAGGATCCTCTTTATAAGACGTGGCGGATCACAGGCTCTGATGCGCATCACTGGAACGGGCTAGCCTGATGGGAGCCCTCTTTATAAGACACAGCAGATCACAGACTCTGATGCGCATCGCTGGAACGGGCTAGCCTGATGGGAATCCTCTCTATAAGACATGGTGGATCACAGACTCTGATGCACATCACTGGAATGGGCTAGCCTGATGGGGATCCTCTTTATACGACACAGTGGATCACAGATGCACATCCCTGGAACGGGCTAGCCTCATGGGATTCCTCTTTATAAGACACGGCGGATCACAGACTCTGATGCGCATCACTGGAACGGGCTAGCCTAATGGGAATCCTCTTTATAAGACGTGGCAGATCACAGGCTCTGATGCGCATCACTGGAACAGGCTAGCCTGCTGGAAATCATCTTTATAAGACACAGCGGATCACAGACTCTGATGCACATCACTGGAACGGGCTAGCCTGCTGGAAATCCTCTTTATAAGACACAGCGGATCACAGACTCTGATGCGCATCGCTGGAACGGGCTAGCCTGATGGGAATCCTCTCTATAAGACATGGTGGATCACAGACCCTGATGCACATCACTGGAATGGGCTAGCCTGATGGGGATCCTCTTTATACGACACAGTGGATCACAGATGCACATCCCTGGAACGGGCTAGCCTGATGGGAATCCTCTTTATAAGACACGGCGGATCACAGACTCTGATGCGCATCACTGGAACGGGCTAGCCTAATGGGAATCCTCTTTATAAGACGTGGCAGATCACAGGCTCTGATGCGCATCACTGGAACAGGCTAGCCTGCTGGAAATCCTCTTTATAAGACACAGCGGATCACAGACTCTGATGCACATCACTGGAACGGGCTAGCCTGCTGGAAATCCTCTTTATAAGACACAGCGGATCACAGACTCTGATGCACATCACTGGAACGGGCTAGCCTGATGGGAATCCTCTCGTTAAGACGTGGTGGATCACAGGCTCTGATGCGCATCACTGGAACGGGCTAGCCTGATGGGGATCCTCTTTATACGACACAGTGGATCACAGATGCACATCCCTGGAACGGGCTAGCCTGATGGGAATCCTCTTTATAAGACACGGCGGATCACAGACTCTGATGCGCATCACTGGAACGGGCTAGCCTAATGGGAATCCTCTTTATAAGACGTGGCAGATCACAGGCTCTGATGCGCATCACTGGAACAGGCTAGCCTGCTGGAAATCCTCTTTATAAGACACAGCGGATCACAGACTCTGATGCACATCACTGGAACGGGCTAGCCTGCTGGAAATCCTCTTTATAAGACACAGCGGATCACAGACTCTGATGCACATCACTGGAACGGGCTAGCCTGATGGGAATCCTCTCATTAAGACGTGGTGGATCACAGGCTCTGATGCGCATCACTGGAACGGGCAAGCCTAATGGGAATCCTCTTTATAAGACGTGGCAGATCACAGGCTCTGATGCGCATCACTGGAACAGGCTAGCCTGCTGGAAATCCTCTTTATAAGACACAGCGGATCACAGACTCTGATGCACATCACTGGAACGGGCTAGCCTGCTGGAAATCCTCTTTATAAGACACAGCGGATCACAGACTCTGATGCACATCATTGGAACGGGCTAGCCTGATGGGAATCCTCTCGTTAAGACGTGGTGGATCACAGGCTCTGATGCGCATCACTGGAACAGGCTAGCCTGCTGGAAATCCTCTTTATAAGACACAGCGGATCACAGACTCTGATGCACATCACTGGAACGGGCTAGCCTGCTGGAAATCCTCTTTATAAGACACAGCGGATCACAGACTCTGATGCACATCACTGGAACGGGCTAGCCTGATGGGGATCCTCTTTATAAGACACAGCGGATCACAGACTTTGATGCACATCACTGGAACGGGCTAGCCTGATGGGAATCCTCTTTATAAGACACGGCGGATCACAGACTGATGCGCATCACTGGAATGGGCTAGCCTGATGGGAATCCTCTTTATAAGACATGGCGGATCACAGACTCTGATGCACATCACTGGAACGGGCTAGCCTGCTGGGAATCCTCTTTATAAGACATGGCAGATCACAGGCTCTGATTTGCATCACTAGAACGGGCTAGCCTGATGAGAATCCTGTTTATCAGACATGGTGGATCACAGACTCTGATGCACATCACTGGATCGGGCTAGCCTGATGGGAATCCTCTTTATAAGACATGGCGGATCACAGACTCTGATGCACATCACTGGAACGGGCTAGCCTGATGGGAGCCCTCTTTATAGGGCACAGTGGATCACAGACTCTGATGCACATCATTGGAACGGGCTAGCCTGATGGGGATCCTCTTTATAAGACACAGCGGATCACAGGCTCTGATGCGCATCACTGGAATGGGCTAGCCTGATGGGGATCCTCTTTATAAGACATGGCGGATCACAGACTCTGAAGCACATCACTGGAACAGGCTAGCCTGATGGGATTCCTCTTTATAAGACACAGAGGATTACAGACTCTGCTGCACATCACTGGAACGGGCTAGCCTGATGGAATCCTCTTTATAAGGCACATCGGATCACAGACTCTGATGCACATCACTGGAATGGGCTAGCCTGATGGGGATCCTCTTTATAAGACATGATAGATCACAGATTCTGCTGCATATCACTGGAACGGGCTAGCCTGATGGGGATCCTCTTTATAAGACATGGCAGATCACAGACTCTGATGCTCATCACTGGAACGGGCTAGCCTGATAGGGATCCTCTTTATAATAACGGCGGATTAACGACTCTGATGCACATCACTGGAACGGGCTAGCCTGATGG
This sequence comes from Ambystoma mexicanum, assembly GCF_040938575.1. Lineage (NCBI taxonomy): Eukaryota > Metazoa > Chordata > Amphibia > Caudata > Ambystomatidae > Ambystoma > Ambystoma mexicanum. The sequence continues at coordinate 1,466,597,593 of NC_090924.1, read as the reverse complement.
TAATCCTCTTTAAAAGACATGGGGGATCTCAGAATCTGATGCTCATCACTGGAACGGGCTAGCCTGATAGGGATCCTCTTTTTAAGACATGGCGGATCACATACTCTGATGCGCATCACTGGAATGGGCTAGCCTGATGGGGATCCTCTTTATAAGACATAGCGAATCACAGACTCTGATGCTCATCACTGGAACAGGTTAGCCTGATGGGATCCTCTTTATAAGACACAGCAGATCACAGACTCTGATGCACATCACTGGAACGGGCTAGCCTGATGGGATCCTCTTTATAAGACACAGCAGATCACAGACTCTGATGCACATCACTGGAACGGGCTGGCCTGATGGGAATCCTCTTTATAAGACATGGCGGATCACAGACTCTGATGCACATCACTGGAACGGGCTAGCCTGATGGGAATCCTCTTTATAAGACGTGGCGGATCACAGGCTCTGATGCACATCACTGGAACAGCGCTATCCTGATGGGAATCCTCTTTATAAGACATGGCGGATCAGAGACTCTGATGCACATCACTGGAACAGCGCTATCCTGATGGGAATCCTCTTTATAAGACATGGCGGATCAGAGACTCTGATGCGCATCACTGGAATGGGCTAGCCTGATGGGAATCCTCTTGATAAGACACAGCGGATCACTGACTTTGATACACATCACTGGAACAGCGCTATCCTGATGGAATCCTCTTTATAAGACATGGCGGATCACAGACTCTGATGCGCATCACTGGAACGGGTGAGCCTGATGGGAATCCTCTTTATAAGTCCTGGTGGATCACAGACTCTGATGCGCATCACTGGAACGGGCTAGTCTGATGGTGATCCTCTTTATACGACACAGTGGATCACAGACTCTGATGCACATCACTGGAACGGACCAGCCAATTGGGAATCCTCTTTATAAGACATGGCGGATCACAGACTCTGATGTGGATCACTGGAACGGGATAGCCTGATAGGGATACTCTTTATAAGACACGGCAGATCACATGCTTTGATACGCATCACTGGAACGGGCTAGCCTGATGGGAATCCTCTTTATAAGACCTGGCGGATCACAGACTCTGATGCTCATCACTGGAATGGACTAACCTGATGGGAATCCTCTTTAGAAGACACAGCGGATCACAGACTCTGATGCACATCACTGGAACGTGCTAGCATGATGGGGATCCTCTTTATAAGACACAGCGGATCACAGACTCTGATGCACATCACTGGAACGGACCAGCCAATTGGGAATCCTCATTATAAGACATGGCGGATCACAGACTCTGATGTGGATCACTGGAACGGGCTAGCCTGATGGGGATCCTCTTTATAAAACATGGCGGATCACAGACTCTGATGCTCATCACTAGAATGGACTAACCTGATGGGAATCCTCTTTAGAAGACACAGCGGATCACAGACTCTGATGCACATCACTGGAAGGGGCTAGCCTGATGGGAATCCTCTTTATAAGACTTGGCGGAGCACAGACTGTGATGCACAGCACTGGAACGGGTGAGCCTGATGGGAATCCTCTTTGTAAGAGGTGGCGGATCACAGACTCTGATGCACATCACTGGAACGGGCTAGCCTGATGGGAATCCTCTTTATAAGACACAGCGGATCACAGACTCTGATGCACATCACTGGAACGGGCTAGCCTGATGGGAATCCTCTTTATAAGACATGGCGGATCACAGACTCTGATGCACATCACTGGAACGGGCTAGCCTGATGGGAATCCTCTTTATAAGACACAGCGGATCACAGACTGTATTGCTTATCACTGGAACTGGCTAGCCTGATGGGGATCCTCTTTGTAAGACAAAGCGGATCACAGAATCTGATGCACATCACTGGAACGGGCTAGCCTGATGGGAATCCTCCTTATAAGACACAGCGGATCACAGACTCTGATGTGCATCACTGGAATGGGCTAGCCTTATGGGAATCTTCTTTATAAGATATGACGGATCACAGTCTCTGATGCACATCACTGGAATGGGCTAGGCTGATGGGAAATCTCTTTATAAGACACAGCGGATCACAGACTCTGATGCACATCACTGGAATGGGCTAGCCTGCTGGGAATCCTCTTTATAAGACATGGCAGATCACAGGCTCTGATTCGCATCACTTGAACGGGCTAGCCTGATGAGAATCCTGTTTATCAGACATGGTGGATCACAGACTCTGATGCACATCACTGGAACGGGCTAGCCTGATGGGAATCCTCTTAATAAGACACAGCAGATCACAGATGTTGATGCACATCACTGGAACGGACCAGCCTGATAGGGATCCTCTTTATAAGACACAGCGGATCACATACTCTGATGCGCACCACTGGAACAGGCTAGCCTGATGGGAATCCTGTTTATAAGACATGGCGGATCACAGACTCTGATGCTCATCACTGGAACAGGTTAGCCTGATGGGATCCTCTTTATAAGACACAGCAGATCACAGACTCTGATGCATATCACTGGAACGGGCTAGCCTGATGGGAATCCTCTTTGTAAGACACAGCAGATCACAGACTCTGATGCACATCACTGGAACGGGCTAGCCTGATGGGAATCCTCTTTATAAGACTTGGCGGATCTCAGACTCTGATGCACATCACTGGAACGGGCTAGCCTGATGGGAATCCTCTTTATAAGACACAGCGGATCACAGACTCTGATGCACATCACTGGAACGGGCTAGCCTGATGGGAATCCTCTTTGTAAGACACGGCAGATCACAGACTCTGATGCACATCACTGGAACGGGTTAGCCTGATGGGAATCCTCTTTATAAGACACGGCAGATCACAGACTCTGATGCACATCACTGGAACGGGCTAGCCTGATGGAATCCTCTTTATAAGGCACATCGGATCACAGACTCTGATGCACATCACTGGAATGGGCTAGCCTGATGGGGATCCTCTTTATAAGACATGATAGATCACAGATTCTGCTGCACATCACTGGAACGGGCAAGCCTGATGGAATCCTCTTTATAAGGCACATCGGATCACAGACTCTGATGACCATCACTGGAACCGGCTAGCCTGATAGGGATCCTCTTTATAATAACGGCGGATTAACGACTCTGATGCACATCACTGGAATGGGCTAGCCTGATGCTAATCCTCTTTAAAAGACATGGGGGATCTCAGACTCTGATGCTCAACACTGGAACGGGCTAGCCTGATAGGGATCCTCTTTTTAAGACATGGTGGATCACATACTCTGATGCGCATCACTGGAATGGGCTAGCCTGATGGGGATCCTCTTTATAAGACATGGCGGATCACAGACTCTGATGCTCATCACTGGAACAGGTTAACCTGATGGGATCCTCTTTATAAGACACAGCAGATCACAGACTCTGATGCACATCACTGGAACGGGCTAGCCTGATCGGAATCCTCTTTATAAGACATGACGGATCACAGACTCTGATGCACATCACTGGAACGGGTTAGCCTGATGGGAATCCTCTTTATAAGATATGGCGCATCAGAGACTCTGATGCACATCACTGGAACAGCGCTATCCTGATGGGAATCCTCTTTATAAGACATGGCGGATCAGAGACTCTGATGCGCATCACTGGAATGGGCTAGCCTGATGGGAATCCTCTTGATAAGACACAGCGGATGACCGACTTTGATGCACATCACTGGAACAGCGCTATCCTGATGGAATCCTCTTTATAAGACATGGCGGATCACAGACTTTGATGCACATCACTGGAACAGCGCTATCCTGATGGGGATCCTCTTTATAAGACACAGCGGATCGCAGACTCTGATGCACATCACTGGAACGGGCTAGACTGATGGGAATCCTCTTTATAAGATATGGCGCATCAGAGACTCTGATGCACATCACTGGAACGGGTTAGCCTGATGGGAATCCTCTTGATAAGACACAGCGGATCACCGACTTTGATGCACATCACTGGAACAGCGCTATCCTGATGGAATCCTCTTTATAAGACATGGCGGATCACAGACTCTGATGCGCATCACTGGAACGGACCAGCCAATTGGGAATCCTCTTTATAAGACACAGCGGATCACAGACTCTGATGCACATCACTGGAACGGACCAGCCAATTGGGAATCCTCTTTATAAGACATGACGGATCACAGACTCTGATGCACATCACTGGAATGGGCTAGCCTGCTGGGAATCCTCTTTATAAGACATGGCAGATCACAGGCTCGGATTCGCATCACTAGAACGGGCTAGCCTGATGAGAATCCTGTTTATCAGACATGGTGGATTACCGACTCTGATGCACATCACTGGAACGGACTAGCCTGATGGGAATCCTCTTTATAAGACACAGAGGATCACAGATGTTGATGCACATCACTGGAACGGGCTAGCCTGATGGAATCCTCTTTATAATACGTGGCGGATCACAGGCTCTGATGCACATCACTGGAACGGGGTAGCCTGATGGGGATCCTCTTTATAAGACACAGCGGATCGCAGACTCTGATGCACATCACTGGAACGGGCTAGCCTGATGGGGATACTCTTTATAAGACATGGCGGATCACAGACTCTGATGAGCATCACTGGAACAGGCTAGCCTGATGGGAATCATCTTTATAAGACACAGCGGATCACAGACTCTGATGCGCATCACTGGAACGGGCTAGCCTGATGGGAATCATCTTTATAAGACACAGCGGATCACAGACTCTGATGCGCATCACTGGAACGGGTGAGCCTGATGGGAATCCTCTTTATAAGTCGTGGCGGATCACAGGCTCTGATGTGCATCACTGGAACAGACTAGCCTGATGGGAATCATCTTTATAAGACACAGCGGATCACAGACTCTGATGCACATCACTGGAACGGACCAGCCAATTGGGAATCCTCTTTATAAGACATGGCGGATCACAGACTCTGATGCACATCACTGGAACGGGCTAGCCTGATAGGGATACTCTTTATAAGACACGGCGGATCACATACTTTGATACGCATCACTGGAACGTGCTAGCCTGATGGGAATCCTCTTTATAAGACTTGGCGGAGCACAGACTGTGATGCACAGCACTGGAACGGGTGAGCCTGATGGGAATCCTCTTTGTAAGACATGGCGGATCACAGACTCTGATGCCCATCACTGGAACAGGCTAGCCTGCTGGAAATCCTCTTTATAAGACATGGCCGTTCACAGACTCTGATGCGCATCACTTGAACGGGCTAGCCTGATGGGAATCCTCTTTATAAGACGTGGCGGATCACAGACTCTGATGCGCATCACTGGAACAGGCTGGCCTGTTGGGAATCCTCTGTATAAGAGGTGGCGGATCACAGGCTCTGATACGCATCACTGGAACAGGCTAGCCTGCTGGAAATCCTCTTTATAAAACACTGCGGATCACAGACTCTGATGCACATCACTGGAACGGGCTAGCCTGATGGGATCCTCTTTATAAGACACAGCAGATCACAGACTCTGATGCGCATCACTGGAACAGGCTAGCCTGATGGGAATCCTCTTTATAAGACGTGGCGGATCACAGGCTCTGATGCACATCACTGGAACGGGCTAGCCTGATGGGATCCTCTTTATAAGACACAGCGGATCACAGACTCTGATGAGCATCACTGGAACAGGCTAGCCTGATGGGATCCTCTTTATAAGACATGGCGGATCACAGACTCTGATGAGCATCATTGGAACAGGCTAGCCTGATGGAATCCTGTTTATAAGACATGGCGGATCACAGACTCTGATGCTCATCACTGGAACGGGCTAGCCTGATGGAATCCTCTTTATAAGACATGGCGGATCACAGACTCTGATGCGCATCACTGGAACGGGCTAGCCTGATGAGGATCCTCTTTATAAGACGTGGCGGATCACAGGCTCTGATGCGCATCACTGGAACAGGCTAGCCTGATGGGATCCTCTTTATAAGACACAGCGGATCACAGACTCTGATGCGCATCGCTGGAACAGGCTAGCCTGATGGGAATCCTCTTTATAAGACGTGGCGGATCACAGGCTCTGATGCGCATCACTGGAACAGGCTAGCCTGCTGGAAATCCTCTTCATAAGACACAGCGGATCACAGATTCTGATGCACATCACTGGAACAGGCTAGCCTGATGGGATCCTCTTTATAAGACACAGCGGATCACAGACTCTGATGAGCATCACTGGAACAGGCTAACCTGATGGGATCCTCTTTATAAGACATGGCGGATCACAGACTCTGATGAGCATCACTGGAACAGGCTAGCCTGATGGAATCCTCTTTATAAGACATGGTGGATCACAGACTCTGATGCTCATCACTGGAACGGGCTAGCCTGATGGAATCCTCTTTATAAGACATGGCGGATCACAGACCCTGATGCACATCACTGGAACACGCTAGCCTGATGGGGATCCTCTTTATAAGACATGGCGGATCACAGACTCTGATGCTCATCACTAGAACGGGCTGGCCTGATGGGAATCCTCTCTATAAGACATGGCGGATCACAGACTCTGATGCACATCACTGGAATGGGCTAGCCTGATGGGAATCCTCTTTATAAGACACCGCGGATCACAGACTCTGATGAGCATCACTGGAACAGGCTAACCTGATGGGATCCTCTTTATGAGACATGGCGGATCACAGACTCTGATGAGCATCACTGGAACAGGCTAGCCTGATGGAATCCTCTTTATAAGACATGGTGGATCACAGACTCTGATGCTCATCACTGGAACGGGCTAGCCTGATGGAATCCTCTTTATAAGACATGGCGGATCACAGACCCTGATGCACATCACTGGAACACGCTAGCCTGATGGGGATCCTCTTTATACGACACAGTGGATCAATGACACTGATGCACATCCCTGGAACAGGCTAGCCTGATGGGAATCCTCTTTATAAGACACCGCGGATCACAGACTCTGATGCATATCACTGGAACGGGCTAGCTTGATGGGAATCCTCTTTATAAGACACAGCGGATCACAGACTCTGATGCGCATCACTGGAACGGGCTAGCCTGATGAGGATCCTCTTTATAAGACGTGGCGGATCACAGGCTCTGATGCGCATCACTGGAACGGGCTAGCCTGATGGGAGCCCTCTTTATAAGACACAGCAGATCACAGACTCTGATGCGCATCGCTGGAACGGGCTAGCCTGATGGGAATCCTCTCTATAAGACATGGTGGATCACAGACTCTGATGCACATCACTGGAATGGGCTAGCCTGATGGGGATCCTCTTTATACGACACAGTGGATCACAGATGCACATCCCTGGAACGGGCTAGCCTGATGGGAATCCTCTTTATAAGACACGGCGGATCACAGACTCTGATGCGCATCACTGGAACGGGCTAGCCTAATGGGAATCCTCTTTATAAGACGTGGCAGATCACAGGCTCTGATGCGCATCACTGGAACAGGCTAGCCTGCTGGAAATCATCTTTATAAGACACAGCGGATCACAGACTCTGATGCACATCACTGGAACGGGCTAGCCTGCTGGAAATCCTCTTTATAAGACACAGCGGATCACAGACTCTGATGCGCATCGCTGGAACGGGCTAGCCTGATGGGAATCCTCTCTATAAGACATGGTGGATCACAGACCCTGATGCACATCACTGGAATGGGCTAGCCTGATGGGGATCCTCTTTATACGACACAGTGGATCACAGATGCACATCCCTGGAACGGGCTAGCCTGATGGGAATCCTCTTTATAAGACACGGCGGATCACAGACTCTGATGCGCATCACTGGAACGGGCTAGCCTAATGGGAATCCTCTTTATAAGACGTGGCAGATCACAGGCTCTGATGCGCATCACTGGAACAGGCTAGCCTGCTGGAAATCCTCTTTATAAGACACAGCGGATCACAGACTCTGATGCACATCACTGGAACGGGCTAGCCTGCTGGAAATCCTCTTTATAAGACACAGCGGATCACAGACTCTGATGCACATCACTGGAACGGGCTAGCCTGATGGGAATCCTCTCGTTAAGACGTGGTGGATCACAGGCTCTGATGCGCATCACTGGAACGGGCTAGCCTGATGGGGATCCTCTTTATACGACACAGTGGATCACAGATGCACATCCCTGGAACGGGCTAGCCTGATGGGAATCCTCTTTATAAGACACGGCGGATCACAGACTCTGATGTGCATCACTGGAACGGGCTAGCCTAATGGGAATCCTCTTTATAAGACGTGGCAGATCACAGGCTCTGATGCGCATCACTGGAACAGGCTAGCCTGCTGGAAATCCTCTTTATAAGACACAGCGGATCACAGACTCTGATGCACATCACTGGAACGGGCTAGCCTGCTGGAAATCCTCTTTATAAGACACAGCGGATCACAGACTCTGATGCACATCACTGGAACGGGCTAGCATGATGGGAATCCTCTCGTTAAGACGTGGTGGATCACAGGCTCTGATGCGCATCACTGGAACGGGCTAGCCTAATGGGAATCCTCTTTATAAGACGTGGCAGATCACAGGCTCTGATGCGCATCACTGGAACAGGCTAGCCTGCTGGAAATCCTCTTTATAAGACACAGAGGATCACAGACTCTGATGCACATCACTGGAACGGGCTAGCCTGCTGGAAATCCTCTTTATAAGACACAGCGGATCACAGACTCTGATGCACATCATTGGAACGGGCTAGCCTGATGGGAATCCTCTCGTTAAGACGTGGTGGATCACAGGCTCTGATGCGCATCACTGGAACAGGCTAGCCTGCTGGAAATCCTCTTTATAAGACACAGCGGATCACAGACTCTGATGCACATCACTGGAACGGGCTAGCCTGCTGGAAATCCTCTTTATAAGACACAGCGGATCACAGACTCTGATGCACATCACTGGAACGGGCTAGCCTGATGGGGATCCTCTTTATAAGACACAGCGGATCACAGATTTTGATGCACATCACTGGAACGGGCTAGCCTGATGGGAATCCTCTTTATAAGACACAGCGGATCACAGACTCTGATGCACATCACTGGAACGGGCTAGCCTGATGGGAATCCTCTTTATAAGACACGGCGGATCACAGACTGATGCGCATCACTGGAATGGGCTAGCCTGATGGGAATCCTCTTTATAAGACATGGCGGATCACAGACTCTGATGCACATCACTGGAACGGGCTAGCCTGCTGGGAATCCTCTTTATAAGACATGGCAGATCACAGGCTCTGATTTGCATCACTAGAACGGGCTAGCCTGATGAGAATCCTGTTTATCAGACATGGTGGATTACCGACTCTGATGCACACCACTGGAACGGACCAGCCTGATGGGGATCCTCTTTATAAGACACGGCGGATCACAGACTCTGATGCACATCACTGGAATGAGCACGCCTGATGGGAATCCTCTTTATAAGACATGGCGGATCACAGACTCTGATGCACATCACTGGAACGGGCTAGCCTGATGGGAATCCTCTTTATAAGACATGGCGGATCACAGACTCTGATGCACATCACTGGAACGGGCTAGCCTGATGGGAGCCCTCTTTATAAGGCACAGTGGATCACAGACTCTGATGCACATCATTGGAACGGGCTAGCCTGATGGGGATCCTCTTTATAAGACACAGCGGATCACAGGCTCTGATGCGCATCACTGGAATGGGCTAGCCTGATGGGGATCCTCTTTATAAGACATGGCGGATCACAGACTCTGAAGCACATCACTGGAACAGGCTAGCCTGATGGGATTCCTCTTTATAAGACACAGAGGATTACAGACTCTGCTGCACATCACTGGAACGGGCTAGCCTGATGGAATCCTCTTTATAAGGCACATCGGATCACAGACTCCGATGCACATCACTGGAATGGGCTAGCCTGATGGGGATCCTCTTTATAAGACATGATAGATCACAGATTCTGCTGCATATCACTGGAACGGGCTAGCCTGATGGGGATCCTCTTTATAAGACATGGCAGATCACAGACTCTGATGCTCATCACTGGAACGGGCTAGCCTGATAGGGATCCTCTTTATAATAACGGCGGATTAACGACTCTGATGCACATCACTGGAACGGGCTAGCCTGATGGTAATCCTCTTTAAAAGACATGGGGGATCTCAGAATCTGATGCTCATCACTGGAACGGGCTAGCCTGATAGGGATCCTCTTTTTAAGACATGGCGGATCACATACTCTGATGCGCATCACTGGAATGGGCTAGCCTGATGGGGATCCTCTTTATAAGACATAGCGAATCACAGACTCTGATGCTCATCACTGGAACAGGTTAGCCTGATGGGATCCTCTTTATAAGACACAGCAGATCACAGACTCTGATGCACATCACTGGAACGGGCTTGCCTGATGGGATCCTCTTTATAAGACACAGCAGATCACAGACTCTGATGCACATCACTGGAACGGGCTGGCCTGATGGGAATCCTCTTTATAAGACACGGCGGATCACAGACTCTGATGCACATCACTGGAACGGGCTAGCCTGATGGGAATCCTCTTTATAAGACGTGGCGGATCACAGGCTCTGATGCACATCACTGGAACAGCGCTATCCTGATGGGAATCCTCTTTATAAGACATGGCGGATCAGAGACTCTGATGCACATCACTGGAACAGCGCTATCCTGATGGGAATCCTCTTTATAAGACATGGCGGATCAGAGACTCTGATGCGCATCACTGGAATGGGCTAGCCTGATGGGAATCCTCTTGATAAGACACAGCGGATCACTGACTTTGATACACATCACTGGAACAGCGCTATCCTGATGGAATCCTCTTTATAAGACATGGCGGATCACAGACTCTGATGCGCATCACTGGAACGGGTGAGCCTGATGGGAATCCTCTTCATAAGTCCTGGTGGATCACAGACTCTGATGCGCATCACTGGAACGGGCTAGTCTGATGGTGATCCTCTTTATACGACACAGTGGATCACAGACTCTGATGCACATCACTGGAACGGACCAGCCAATTGGGAATCCTCTTTATAAGACATGGCGGATCACAGACTCTGATGTGGATCACTGGAACGGGATAGCCTGATAGGGATACTCTTTATAAGACACGGCAGATCACATGCTTTGATACGCATCACTGGAACGGGCTAGCCTGATGGGGATCCTCTTTATAAAACATGGCGGATCACAGACTCTGATGCTCATCACTAGAATGGACTAACCTGATGGGAATCCTCTTTAGAAGACACAGCGGATCACAGACTCTGATGCACATCACTGGAAGGGGCTAGCCTGATGGGAATCCTCTTTATAAGACTTGGCGGAGCACAGACTGTGATGCACAGCACTGGAACGGGTGAGCCTGATGGGAATCCTCTTTGTAAGAGGTGGTGGATCACAGACTCTGATGCACATCACTGGAACGGGCTAGCCTGATGGGAATCCTCTTTATAAGACACAGCGGATCACAGACTCTGATGCACATCACTGGAACGGGCTAGCCTGATGGGAATCCTCTTTATAAGACCTGGCGGATCACAGACTCTGATGCTCATCACTGGAATGGACTAACCTGATGGGAATCCTCTTTAGAAGACACAGCGGATCACAGACTCTGATGCACATCACTGGAACGTGCTAGCATGATGGGGATCCTCTTTATAAGACACAGCGGATCACAGACTCTGATGCACATCACTGGAACGGACCAGCCAATTGGGAATCCTCATTATAAGACATGGCGGATCACAGACTCTGATGTGGATCACTGGAACGGGCTAGCCTGATGGGGATCCTCTTTATAAAACATGGCGGATCACAGACTCTGATGCTCATCACTAGAATGGACTAACCTGATGGGAATCCTCTTTAGAAGACACAGCGGATCACAGACTCTGATGCACATCACTGGAAGGGGCTAGCCTGATGGGAATCCTCTTTATAAGACTTGGCGGAGCACAGACTGTGATGCACAGCACTGGAACGGGTGAGCCTGATGGGAATCCTCTTTGTAAGAGGTGGTGGATCACAGACTCTGCTGCACATCACTGGAACGGGCTAGCCTGATGGAATCCTCTTTATAAGGCACATCGGATCACAGACTCTGATGCACATCACTGGAATGGGCTAGCCTGATGGGGATCCTCTTTATAAGACATGATAGATCACAGATTCTGCTGCATATCACTGGAACGGGCTAGCCTGATGGGGATCCTCTTTATAAGACATGGCAGATCACAGACTCTGATGCTCATCACTGGAACGGGCTAGCCTGATAGGGATCCTCTTTATAATAACGGCGGATTAACGACTCTGATGCACATCACTGGAACGGGCTAGCCTGATGGTAATCCTCTTTAAAAGACATGGGGGATCTCAGAATCTGATGCTCATCACTGGAACGGGCTAGCCTGATAGGGATCCTCTTTTTAAGACATGGCGGATCACATACTCTGATGCGCATCACTGGAATGGGCTAGCCTGATGGGGATCCTCTTTATAAGACATAGCGAATCACAGACTCTGATGCTCATCACTGGAACAGGTTAGCCTGATGGGATCCTCTTTATAAGACACAGCAGATCACAGACTCTGATGCACATCACTGGAACGGGCTAGCCTGATGGGATCCTCTTTATAAGACACAGCAGATCACAGACTCTGATGCACATCACTGGAACGGGCTGGCCTGATGGGAATCCTCTTTATAAGACATGGCGGATCACAGACTCTGATGCACATCACTGGAACGGGCTAGCCTGATGGGAATCCTCTTTATAAGACGTGGCGGATCACAGGCTCTGATGCACATCACTGGAACAGCGCTATCCTGATGGGAATCCTCTTTATAAGACATGGCGGATCAGAGACTCTGATGCACATCACTGGAACAGCGCTATCCTGATGGGAATCCTCTTTATAAGACATGGCGGATCAGAGACTCTGATGCGCATCACTGGAATGGGCTAGCCTGATGGGAATCCTCTTGATAAGACACAGCGGATCACTGACTTTGATACACATCACTGGAACAGCGTTATCCTGATGGAATCCTCTTTATAAGACATGGCGGATCACAGACTCTGATGCGCATCACTGGAACGGGTGAGCCTGATGGGAATCCTCTTTATAAGTCCTGGTGGATCACAGACTCTGATGCGCATCACTGGAACGGGCTAGTCTGATGGTGATCCTCTTTATACGACACAGTGGATCACAGACTCTGATGCACATCACTGGAACGGACCAGCCAATTGGGAATCCTCTTTATAAGACATGGCGGATCACAGACTCTGATGTGGATCACTGGAACGGGATAGCCTGATAGGGATACTCTTTATAAGACACGGCAGATCACATGCTTTGATACGCATCACTGGAACGGGCTAGCCTGATGGGAATCCTCTTTATAAGACCTGGCGGATCACAGACTCTGATGCTCATCACTGGAATGGACTAACCTGATGGGAATCCTCTTTAGAAGACACAGCGGATCACAGACTCTGATGCACATCACTGGAACGTGCTAGCATGATGGGGATCCTCTTTATAAGACACAGCGGATCACAGACTCTGATGCACATCACTGGAACGGACCAGCCAATTGGGAATCCTCATTATAAGACATGGCGGATCACAGACTCTGATGTGGATCACTGGAACGGGCTAGCCTGATGGGGATCCTCTTTATAAAACATGGCGGATCACAGACTCTGATGCTCATCACTAGAATGGACTAACCTGATGGGAATCCTCTTTAGAAGACACAGCGGATCACAGACTCTGATGCACATCACTGGAAGGGGCTAGCCTGATGGGAATCCTCTTTATAAGACTTGGCGGAGCACAGACTGTGATGCACAGCACTGGAACGGGTGAGCCTGATGGGAATCCTCTTTGTAAGAGGTGGTGGATCACAGACTCTGATGCACATCACTGGAACGGGCTAGCCTGATGGGAATCCTCTTTATAAGACACAGCGGATCACAGACTCTGATGCACATCACTGGAACGGGCTAGCCTGATGGGAATCCTCTTTATAAGACATGGCGGATCACAGACTCTGATGCACATCACTGGAACGGGCTAGCCTGATGGGAATCCTCTTTATAAGACACAGCGGATCACAGACTGTATTGCTTATCACTGGAACTGGCTAGCCTGATGGGGATCCTCTTTGTAAGACAAAGCGGATCACAGAATCTGATGCACATCACTGGAACGGGCTAGCCTGATGGGAATCCTCCTTATAAGACACAGCGGATCACAGACTCTGATGTGCATCACTGGAATGGGCTAGCCTTATGGGAATCCTCTTTATAAGATATGACGGATCACAGTCTCTGATGCACATCACTGGAATGGGCTAGGCTGATGGGAAATCTCTTTATAAGACACAGCGGATCACAGACTCTGATGCACATCACTGGAATGGGCTAGCCTGCTGGGAATCCTCTTTATAAGACATGGCAGATCACAGGCTCTGATTCGCATCACTTGAACGGGCTAGCCTGATGAGAATCCTGTTTATCAGACATGGTGGATCACAGACTCTGATGCACATCACTGGAACGGGCTAGCCTGATGGGAATCCTCTTAATAAGACACAGCAGATCACAGATGTTGATGCACATCACTGGAACGGACCAGCCTGATGGGTATCCTCTTTATAAGACATGGCGGATCACAGACTCTGAAGCACATCACTGGAACGGACCAGCCTGATAGGGATCCTCTTTATAAGACACAGCGGATCACATACTCTGATGCGCACCACTGGAACAGGCTAGCCTGATGGGAATCCTGTTTATAAGACATGGCGGATCACAGACTCTGATGCTCATCACTGGAACAGGTTAGCCTGATGGGATCCTCTTTATAAGACACAGCAGATCACAGACTCTGATGCATATCACTGGAACGGGCTAGCCTGATGGGAATCCTCTTTGTAAGACACAGCAGATCACAGACTCTGATGCACATCACTGGAACGGGCTAGCCTGATGGGAATCCTCTTTATAAGACTTGGCGGATCTCAGACTCTGATGCACATCACTGGAACGGGCTAGCCTGATGGGAATCCTCTTTATAAGACACAGCGGATCACAGACTCTGATGCACATCACTGGAACGGGCTAGCCTGATGGGAATCCTCTTTGTAAGACACGGCAGATCACAGACTCTGATGCACATCACTGGAACGGGTTAGCCTGATGGGAATCCTCTTTATAAGACACGGCAGATCACAGACTCTGATGCACATCACTGGAACGGGCTAGCCTGATGGAATCCTCTTTATAAGGCACATCGGATCACAGACTCTGATGCACATCACTGGAATGGGCTAGCCTGATGGGGATCCTCTTTATAAGACATGATAGATCACAGATTCTGCTGCACATCACTGGAACGGGCTAGCCTGATGGGAATCCTCTTTGTAAGACACGGCAGATCACAGACTCTGATGCACATCACTGGTACGGGCTAGCCTGATGGGAATCCTCTTTGTAAGACACGGCAGATCACAGACTCTGATGCACATCACTGGAACGGGCTAGCCTGATGGAATCCTCTTTATAAGGCACATCGGATCACAGACTCTGATGCACATCACTGGAATGGGCTAGCCTGATGGGGATCCTCTTTATAAGACATGATAGATCACAGATTCTGCTGCATATCACTGGAACGGGCTAGCCTGATGGGGATCCTCTTTATAAGACATGGCAGATCACAGACTCTGATGCTCATCACTGGAACGGGCTAGCCTGATAGGGATCCTCTTTATAATAACGGCGGATTAACGACTCTGATGCACATCACTGGAACGGGCTAGCCTGATGGTAATCCTCTTTAAAAGACATGGGGGATCTCAGAATCTGATGCTCATCACTGGAACGGGCTAGCCTGATAGGGATCCTCTTTTTAAGACATGGCGGATCACATACTCTGATGCGCATCACTGGAATGGGCTAGCCTGATGGGGATCCTCTTTATAAGACATAGCGGATCACAGACTCTGATGCTCATCACTGGAACAGGTTAGCCTGATGGGATCCTCTTTATAAGACACAGCAGATCACAGACTCTGATGCACATCACTGGAACGGGCTAGCCTGATGGGATCCTCTTTATAAGACACAGCAGATCACAGACTCTGATGCACATCACTGGAACGGGCTGGCCTGATGGGAATCCTCTTTATAAGACATGGCGGATCACAGACTCTGATGCACATCACTGGAACGGGCTAGCCTGATGGGAATCCTCTTTATAAGACGTGGCGGATCACAGGCTCTGATGCACATCACTGGAACAGCGCTATCCTGATGGGAATCCTCTTTATAAGACATGGCGGATCAGAGACTCTGATGCACATCACTGGAACAGCGCTATCCTGATGGGAATCCTCTTTATAAGACATGGCGGATCAGAGACTCTGATGCGCATCACTGGAATGGGCTAGCCTGATGGGAATCCTCTTGATAAGACACAGCGGATCACTGACTTTGATACACATCACTGGAACAGCGCTATCCTGATGGAATCCTCTTTATAAGACATGGCGGATCACAGACTCTGATGCACATCACTGGAACGTGCTAGCATGATGGGAATCCTCTTTATAAGACACAGCGGATCACAGACTCTGATGCACATCACTGGAACGGGCTAGTCTGATGGTGATCCTCTTTATACGACACAGTGGATCACAGACTCTGATGCACATCACTGGAACGGACCAGCCAATTGGGAATCCTCTTTATAAGACATGGCGGATCACAGACTCTGATGTGGATCACTGGAACGGGATAGCCTGATAGGGATACTCTTTATAAGACATGGCGGATCACAGACTCTGATGCTCATCACTAGAATGGACTAACCTGATGGGAATCCTCTTTAGAAGACACAGCGGATCACAGACTCTGATACACATCACTGGAAGGGGCTAGCCTGATGGGAATCCTCTTTATAAGACTTGGCGGAGCACAGACTGTGATGCACAGCACTGGAACGGGTGAGCCTGATGGGAATCCTCTTTGTAAGAGGTGGCGAATCACAGACTCTGATGCACATCACTGGAACGGGCTAGCCTGATGGGAATCCTCTTTATAAGACACAGCGGATCACAGACTCTGATGCACATCACTGGAACGGGCTAGCCTGATGGGAATCCTCTTTATAAGACATGGCGGATCACAGACTCTGATGCACATCACTGGAACGGGCTAGCCTGATGGGAATCCTCTTTATAAGACACAGCGGATCACAGACTGTATTGCTTATCACTGGAACTGGCTAGCCTGATGGGGATCCTCTTTGTAAGACAAAGCGGATCACAGAATCTGATGCACATCACTGGAACGGGCTAGCCTGATGGGAATCCTCCTTATAAGACACAGCGGATCACAGACTCTGATGTGCATCACTGGAATGGGCTAGGCTGATGGGAAATCTCTTTATAAGACACAGCGGATCACAGACTCTGATGCACATCACTGGAATGGGCTAACCTGATGGGATCCTCTTTATAAGACACAGCAGATCACAGACTCTGATGAGCATCACTGGAACAGGCTAGCCTGATGGGATCCTCTTTATAAGACATGGCGGATCACAGACTCTGATGAGCATCACTGGAACAGGCTAGCCTGATGGAATCCTCTTTATAAGACATGGCGGATCACAGACTCTGATGCTCATCACTGGAACGGGCTAGCCTGATGGAATCCTCTTTATAAGACATGGCGGATCACAGACTCTGATGCATATCACTGGAACGGGCTAGCCTGATGGGGATCCTCTTTATAAGACATGGCGGATCACAGGCTCTGATACGCATCACTGGAACAGGCTAGCCTGCTGGAAATCCTCTTTATAAAACACGGCAGATCACAGGCTCTGATTCGCATCACTTGAACGGGCTAGCCTGATGAGAATCCTGTTTATCAGACATGGTGGATCAAAGACTCTGATGCACATCACTGGAACGGGCTAGCCTGATGGGAATCCTCTTAATAAGACACAGCAGATCACAGATGTTGATGCACATCACTGGAACGGACCAGCCTGATGGGTATCCTCTTTATAAGACATGGCGGATCACAGACTCTGAAGCACATCACTGGAACGGACCAGCCTGATAGGGATCCTCTTTATAAGACGCAGCGGATCACATACTCTGATGCGCACCACTGGAACAGGCTAGCCTGATGGGAATCCTGTTTATAAGACATGGCAGATCACAGACTCTGATGCTCATCACTGGAACAGGTTAGCCTGATGGGATCTTCTTTATAAGACACAGTAGATCACAGACTCTGATGCACATCACTATAACGGGCTAGCCTGATGGGAATCCTCTTTGTAAGACACAGCAGATCACAGACTCTGATGCACATCACTGGAACGGGCTAGCCTGATGGGAATCCTCTTTATAAGACTTGGCGGATCTCAGACTCTGATGCACATCACTGGAACGGGCTAGCCTGATGGGAATCCTCTTTATAAGACACAGCGGATCACAGACTCTGATGCACATCACTGGAATGGGCTAGCCTGATGGGAATCCTCTTCATAAGACACAGCGGATCGCAGACTCTGATGCACATCACTGGAACGGGCTAGCCTGATGGGAATCCTCTTTATAAGACTTGGCGGATCTCAGACTCTGATGCACATCACTGGAACGGGTTAGCCTGATGGGAATCCTCTTTATAAGACACAGCGGATCACAGACTCTGATGCACATCACTGGAACGGGCTAGCCTGCTGGAAATCCTCTTTATAAGACATGGCCGTTCACAGACTCTGATGCGCATCACTGGAACAGGCTGGCCTGATGGGAATCCTATGTATAAGAGGTGGCGGATCACAGGCTCTGATACGCATCACTGGAACAGGCTAGCCTGCTGGAAATCCTCTTTATAAAACACTGCGGATCACAGACTCTGATGCGCATCACTGGAACAGGCTAGCCTGATGGGATCCTCTTTATAAGACACAGCAGATCACAGACTCTGATGAGCATCACTGGAACAGGCTAGCCTGATGGGATCCTCTTTATAAGACATGGCGGATCACAGACTCTGATGAGCATCACTGGAACAGGCTAGCCTGATGGAATCCTCTTTATAAGACATGGCGGATCACAGACTCTGATGCTCATCACTGGAACGGGCTAGCCTGATGGAATCCTCTTTATAAGACATGGCGGATCACAGACTCTGATGCATATCACTGGAACGGGCTAGCCTGATGGGGATCCTCTTTATAAGACATGGCGGATCACAGGCTCTGATACGCATCACTGGAACAGGCTAGCCTGCTGGAAATCCTCTTTATAAAACACGGCGGATCACAGACTCTGATGCACATCACTGGAACGGGCTAGCCTGATGGGATCCTCTTTATAAGACACAGCGGATCACAGACTCTGATGAGCATCACTGGAACAGGCTAGCCTGATGGGATCCTCTTTATAAGACATGGCGGATCACAGACTCTGATGAGCATCACTGGAACAGGCTAGCCTGATGGAATCCTCTTTATAAGACATGGCGGATCACAGACTCTGATGCATATCACTGGAACGGGCCAGCTTGATGGGAATCCTCTTTATAAGACACGGCGGATCACAGACTCTGATGCGCATCACTGGAACAGGCTAGCCTGCTGGAAATCCTCTTTATAAGACACAGCCGATCACAGACTCTGATGCGCATCACTGGAACAGGCTAGCCTGCTGGAAATCCTCTTTATAAGACACAGCCGATCACAGACTCTGATGCGCATCACTGGAACAGGCTAGCCTGATGGGAATCCTCTTTATAAGACGTGGCGGATCACAGGCTCTGATGCGCATCACTGGAACAGGCTAGCCTGCTGGAAATCCTCTTTATAAGACACAGCGGATCACAGACTCTGATGCACATGACTGGAACGGGCTAGCCTGATGGGATCCTCTTTATAAGACATGGTGGATCACAGACTCTGATGCACATCACTGGAACGGGCTAGCCTGATGGGAATCCTCTTTATAAGACACAGCGGATCACAGACTCTGATGCACATCACTGGAACGGGCTAGCCTGTTGGGAATCCTCTTTATAAGACACAGCGGATCACAGACTCTGATGCACATCACTGGAACGGTCTAGCCTGATGGGAATCCTCTCTATAAGACATGGTGGATCACAGACTCTGATGCACATCACTGGAACGGGCTAGCCTGATGGGGATCCCCTTTATACGACACAGTGGATCACAGACACAGATGCACATCCCTGGAACGGGCTAGCCTGATGGGAATCCTCTTTATAAGACACGGCGGATCACAGACTCTGATGCGCATCACTGGAACGGGCTAGCCTAATGGGAATCCTCTTTATAAGACGTGGCAGATCACAGGCTCTGATGCGCATCACTGGAACAGGCTAGCCTGATGGGGATCCTCTTTATACGACACAGTGGATCACAGACACAGATGCACATCCCTGGAACGGGGTAGCCTGCTGGAAATCCTCTTTATAAGACACAGCGGATCACAGACTCTGATGCACATCACTGGAACGGGCTAGCCTTATGGAATCCTCTTTATAAGACACGGCGGATCACAGACTCTGATGAGCATCACTGGAACGGGCTAGCCTGATGGGAATCCTCTTTATAAGACATGGCGGATCACAGACTCTGATGAGCATCACTGGAACGGGCTAGCCTGATGGGAATCCTCTTTATAAGACACAGCGGATCACAGACTCTGATGTGCATCACTGGAACGGGCTAGCCTGATGGGAATCATCTTTATAAGACACAGCAGATCACAGACTCTGATGCATATCACTGGAACGGGCTAGCCTGATGGGAATCCTCTTTGTAAGACACAGCAGATCACAGACTCTGATGCACATCACTGGAACGGGCTAGCCTGATGGGAATCCTCTTTATAAGACTTGGCGGATCTCAGACTCTGATGCTCATCACTGGAACAGGTTAGCCTGATGGGATCCTCTTTATAAGACACAGCAGATCACAGACTCTGATGCATATCACTGGAACGGGCTAGCCTGATGGGAATCCTCTTTGTAAGACACAGCAGATCACAGACTCTGATGCACATCACTGGAACGGGCTAGCCTGATGGGAATCCTCTTTATAAGACTTGGCGGATCTCAGACTCTGATGCACATCACTGGAACGGGCTAGCCTGATGGGAATCCTCTTTATAAGACACAGCGGATCACAGACTCTGATGCACATCACTGGAACGGGCTAGCCTGATGGGAATCCTCTTTGTAAGACACGGCAGATCACAGACTCTGATGCACATCACTGGAACGGGTTAGCCTGATGGGAATCCTCTTTATAAGACACGGCAGATCACAGACTCTGATGCACATCACTGGAACGGGCTAGCCTGATGGAATCCTCTTCATAAGGCACATCGGATCACAGACTCTGATGCACATCACTGGAATGGGCTAGCCTGATGGGGATCCTCTTTATAAGACATGATAGATCACAGATTCTGCTGCACATCACTGGAACGGGCTAGCCTGATGGGAATCCTCTTTGTAAGACACGGCAGATCACAGACTCTGATGCACATCACTGGTACGGGCTAGCCTGATGGGAATCCTCTTTGTAAGACACGGCAGATCACAGACTCTGATGCACATCACTGGAACGGGCTAGCCTGATGGAATCCTCTTTATAAGGCACATCGGATCACAGACTCTGATGCACATCACTGGAATGGGCTAGCCTGATGGGGATCCTCTTTATAAGACATGATAGATCACAGATTCTGCTGCATATCACTGGAACGGGCTAGCCTGATGGGGATCCTCTTTATAAGACATGGCAGATCACAGACTCTGATGCTCATCACTGGAACGGGCTAGCCTGATAGGGATCCTCTTTATAATAACGGCGGATTAACGACTCTGATGCACATCACTGGAACGGGCTAGCCTGATGGTAATCCTCTTTAAAAGACATGGGGGATCACAGACTCTGATGCTCATCACTGGAACGGGCTAGCCTGATGGAATTCTCTTTATAAGACATGGCGGATCACAGACCCTGATGCACATCACTGGAACACGCTAGCCTGATGGGGATCCTCTTTATAAGACATGGCGGATCACAGACTCTGATGCTCATCACTAGAACGGGCTGGCCTGATGGGAATCCTCTCTATAAGACATGGCGGATCACAGACTCTGATGCACATCACTGGAATGGGCTAGCCTGATGGGAATCCTCTTTATAAGACACCGCGGATCACAGACTCTGATGAGCATCACTGGAACAGGCTAACCTGATGGGATCCTCTTTATGAGACATGGCGGATCACAGACTCTGATGAGCATCACTGGAACAGGCTAGCCTGATGGAATCCTCTTTATAAGACATGGTGGATCACAGACTCTGATGCTCATCACTGGAACGGGCTAGCCTGATGGAATCCTCTTTATAAGACATGGCGGATCACAGACCCTGATGCACATCACTGGAACACGCTAGCCTGATGGGGATCCTCTTTATACGACACAGTGGATCAATGACACTGATGCACATCCCTGGAACAGGCTAGCCTGATGGGAATCCTCTTTGTAAGACACGGCAGATCACAGACTCTGATGCACATCACTGGTACGGGCTAGCCTGATGGGAATCCTCTTTGTAAGACACGGCAGATCACAGACTCTGATGCACATCACTGGAACGGGCTAGCCTGATGGAATCCTCTTTATAAGGCACATCGGATCACAGACTCTGATGCACATCACTGGAATGGGCTAGCCTGATGGGGATCCTCTTTATAAGACATGATAGATCACAGATTCTGCTGCATATCACTGGAACGGGCTAGCCTGATGGGGATCCTCTTTATAAGACATGGCAGATCACAGACTCTGATGCTCATCACTGGAACGGGCTAGCCTGATAGGGATCCTCTTTATAATAACGGCGGATTAACGACTCTGATGCACATCACTGGAACGGGCTAGCCTGATGGTAATCCTCTTTAAAAGACATGGGGGATCTCAGAATCTGATGCTCATCACTGGAACGGGCTAGCCTGATAGGGATCCTCTTTTTAAGACATGGCGGATCACATACTCTGATGCGCATCACTGGAATGGGCTAGCCTGATGGGGATCCTCTTTATAAGACATAGCGGATCACAGACTCTGATGCTCATCACTGGAACAGGTTAGCCTGATGGGATCCTCTTTATAAGACACAGCAGATCACAGACTCTGATGCACATCACTGGAACGGGCTAGCCTGATGGGATCCTCTTTATAAGACACAGCAGATCACAGACTCTGATGCACATCACTGGAACGGGCTGGCCTGATGGGAATCCTCTTTATAAGACATGGCGGATCACAGACTCTGATGCACATCACTGGAACGGGCTAGCCTGATGGGAATCCTCTTTATAAGACGTGGCGGATCACAGGCTCTGATGCACATCACTGGAACAGCGCTATCCTGATGGGAATCCTCTTTATAAGACATGGCGGATCAGAGACTCTGATGCACATCACTGGAACAGCGCTATCCTGATGGGAATCCTCTTTATAAGACATGGCGGATCAGAGACTCTGATGCGCATCACTGGAATGGGCTAGCCTGATGGGAATCCTCTTGATAAGACACAGCGGATCACTGACTTTGATACACATCACTGGAACAGCGCTATCCTGATGGAATCCTCTTTATAAGACATGGCGGATCACAGACTCTGATGCGCATCACTGGAACGGGTGAGCCTGATGGGAATCCTCTTTATAAGTCCTGGTGGATCACAGACTCTGATGCGCATCACTGGAACGGGCTAGTCTGATGGTGATCCTCTTTATACGACACAGTGGATCACAGACTCTGATGCACATCACTGGAACGGACCAGCCAATTGGGAATCCTCTTTATAAGACATGGCGGATCACAGACTCTGATGTGGATCACTGGAACGGGATAGCCTGATAGGGATACTCTTTATAAGACACGGCAGATCACATGCTTTGATACGCATCACTGGAACGGGCTAGCCTGAATGGAATCCTCTTTATAAGACCTGGCGGATCACAGACTCTGATGCTCATCACTGGAATGGACTAACCTGATGGGAATCCTCTTTAGAAGACACAGCGGATCACAGACTCTGATGCACATCACTGGAACGTGCTAGCATGATGGGAATCCTCTTTATAAGACACAGCGGATCACAGACTCTGATGCACATCACTGGAACGGGCTAGCCTGATGGGGATCCTCTTTATAAGACACAGCGGATCACAGACTCTGATGCACATCACGGGAACGGACCAGCCAATTGGGAATCCTCATTATAAGACATGGCGGATCACAGACTCTGATGTGGATCACTGGAACGGGCTAGCCTGATGGGGATCCTCTTTATAAGACATGGCGGATCACAGACTCTGATGCTCATCACTAGAATGGACTAACCTGATGGGAATCCTCTTTAGAAGACACAGCGGATCACAGACTCTGATACACATCACTGGAAGGGGCTAGCCTGATGGGAATCCTCTTTATAAGACTTGGCGGAGCACAGACTGTGATGCACAGCACTGGAACGGGTGAGCCTGATGGGAATCCTCTTTGTAAGAGGTGGCGAATCACAGACTCTGATGCACATCACTGGAACGGGCTAGCCTGATGGGAATCCTCTTTATAAGACACAGCGGATCACAGACTCTGATGCACATCACTGGAACGGGCTAGCCTGATGGGAATCCTCTTTATAAGACATGGCGGATCACAGACTCTGATGCACATCACTGGAACGGGCTAGCCTGATGGGAATCCTCTTTATAAGACACAGCGGATCACAGACTGTATTGCTTATCACTGGAACTGGCTAGCCTGATGGGGATCCTCTTTGTAAGACAAAGCGGATCACAGAATCTGATGCACATCACTGGAACGGGCTAGCCTGATGGGAATCCTCCTTATAAGACACAGCGGATCACAGACTCTGATGTGCATCACTGGAATGGGCTAGGCTGATGGGAAATCTCTTTATAAGACACAGCGGATTACAGACTCTGATGCACATCACTGGAATGGGCTAACCTGATGGGATCCTCTTTATAAGACACAGCAGATCACAGACTCTGATGAGCATCACTGGAACAGGCTAGCCTGATGGGATCCTCTTTATAAGACATGGCGGATCACAGACTCTGATGAGCATCACTGGAACAGGCTAGCCTGATGGAATCCTCTTTATAAGACATGGCGGATCACAGACTCTGATGCTCATCACTGGAACGGGCTAGCCTGATGGAATCCTCTTTATAAGACATGGCGGATCACAGACTCTGATGCATATCACTGGAACGGGCTAGCCTGATGGGGATCCTCTTTATAAGACATGGCGGATCACAGGCTCTGATACGCATCACTGGAACAGGCTAGCCTGCTGGAAATCCTCTTTATAAAACACGGCAGATCACAGGCTCTGATTCGCATCACTTGAACGGGCTAGCCTGATGAGAATCCTGTTTATCAGACATGGTGGATCAAAGACTCTGATGCACATCACTGGAACGGGCTAGCCTGATGGGAATCCTCTTAATAAGACACAGCAGATCACAGATGTTGATGCACATCACTGGAACGGACCAGCCTGATGGGTATCCTCTTTATAAGACATGGCGGATCACAGACTCTGAAGCACATCACTGGAACGGACCAGCCTGATAGGGATCCTCTTTATAAGACGCAGCGGATCACATACTCTGATGCGCACCACTGGAACAGGCTAGCCTGATGGGAATCCTGTTTATAAGACATGGCAGATCACAGACTCTGATGCTCATCACTGGAACAGGTTAGCCTGATGGGATCTTCTTTATAAGACACAGTAGATCACAGACTCTGATGCACATCACTGGAACGGGCTAGCCTGATGGGAATCCTCTTTGTAAGACACAGCAGATCACAGACTCTGATGCACATCACTGGAACGGGCTAGCCTGATGGGAATCCTCTTTATAAGACTTGGCGGATCTCAGACTCTGATGCACATCACTGGAACGGGCTAGCCTGATGGGAATCCTCTTTATAAGACACAGCGGATCACAGACTCTGATGCACATCACTGGAATGGGCTAGCCTGATGGGAATCCTCTTCATAAGACACAGCGGATCGCAGACTCTGATGCACATCACTGGAACGGGCTAGCCTGATGGGAATCCTCTTTATAAGACTTGGCGGATCTCAGACTCTGATGCACATCACTGGAACGGGTTAGCCTTATGGGAATCCTCTTTATAAGACACAGCGGATCACAGACTCTGATGCACATCACTGGAACGGGCTAGCCTGCTGGAAATCCTCTTTATAAGACATGGCCGTTCACAGACTCTGATGCGCATCACTGGAACAGGCTGGCCTGATGGGAATCCTATGTATAAGAGGTGGCGGATCACAGGCTCTGATACGCATCACTGGAACAGGCTAGCCTGCTGGAAATCCTCTTTATAAAACACTGCGGATCACAGACTCTGATGCGCATCACTGGAACAGGCTAGCCTGATGGGATCCTCTTTATAAGACACAGCAGATCACAGACTCTGATGAGCATCACTGGAACAGGCTAGCCTGATGGGATCCTCTTTATAAGACATGGCGGATCACAGACTCTGATGAGCATCACTGGAACAGGCTAGCCTGATGGAATCCTCTTTATAAGACATGGCGGATCACAGACTCTGATGCTCATCACTGGAACGGGCTAGCCTGATGGAATCCTCTTTATAAGACATGGCGGATCACAGACTCTGATGCATATCACTGGAACGGGCTAGCCTGATGGGGATCCTCTTTATAAGACATGGCGGATCACAGGCTCTGATACGCATCACTGGAACAGGCTAGCCTGCTGGAAATCCTCTTTATAAAACACGGCGGATCACAGACTCTGATGCACATCACTGGAACGGGCTAGCCTGATGGGATCCTCTTTATAAGACACAGCGGATCACAGACTCTGATGAGCATCACTGGAACAGGCTAGCCTGATGGGATCCTCTTTATAAGACATGGCGGATCACAGACTCTGATGAGCATCACTGGAACAGGCTAGCCTGATGGAATCCTCTTTATAAGACATGGCGGATCACAGACTCTGATGCATATCACTGGAACGGGCCAGCTTGATGGGAATCCTCTTTATAAGACACGGCGGATCACAGACTCTGATGCGCATCACTGGAACAGGCTAGCCTGCTGGAAATCCTCTTTATAAGACACAGCCGATCACAGACTCTGATGCGCATCACTGGAACAGGCTAGCCTGCTGGAAATCCTCTTTATAAGACACAGCCGATCACAGACTCTGATGCGCATCACTGGAACAGGCTAGCCTGATGGGAATCCTCTTTATAAGACGTGGCGGATCACAGGCTCTGATGCGCATCACTGGAACAGGCTAGCCTGCTGGAAATCCTCTTTATAAGACACAGCGGATCACAGACTCTGATGCACATGACTGGAACGGGCTAGCCTGATGGGATCCTCTTTATAAGACATGGTGGATCACAGACTCTGATGCACATCACTGGAACGGGCTAGCCTGATGGGAATCCTCTTTATAAGACACAGCGGATCACAGACTCTGATGCACATCACTGGAACGGGCTAGCCTGTTGGGAATCCTCTTTATAAGACACAGCGGATCACAGACTCTGATGCACATCACTGGAACGGTCTAGCCTGATGGGAATCCTCTCTATAAGACATGGTGGATCACAGACTCTGATGCACATCACTGGAACGGGCTAGCCTGATGGGGATCCCCTTTATACGACACAGTGGATCACAGACACAGATGCACATCCCTGGAACGGGCTAGCCTGATGGGAATCCTCTTTATAAGACACGGCGGATCACAGACTCTGATGCGCATCACTGGAACGGGCTAGCCTAATGGGAATCCTCTTTATAAGACGTGGCAGATCACAGGCTCTGATGCGCATCACTGGAACAGGCTAGCCTGATGGGGATCCTCTTTATACGACACAGTGGATCACAGACACAGATGCACATCCCTGGAACGGGGTAGCCTGCTGGAAATCCTCTTTATAAGACACAGCGGATCACAGACTCTGATGCACATCACTGGAACGGGCTAGCCTTATGGAATCCTCTTTATAAGACACGGCGGATCACAGACTCTGATGAGCATCACTGGAACGGGCTAGCCTGATGGGAATCCTCTTTATAAGACATGGCGGATCACAGACTCTGATGAGCATCACTGGAACGGGCTAGCCTGATGGGAATCCTCTTTATAAGACACAGCGGATCACAGACTCTGATGTGCATCACTGGAACGGGCTAGCCTGATGGGAATCATCTTTATAAGACACAGCAGATCACAGACTCTGATGCATATCACTGGAACGGGCTAGCCTGATGGGAATCCTCTTTGTAAGACACAGCAGATCACAGACTCTGATGCACATCACTGGAACGGGCTAGCCTGATGGGAATCCTCTTTATAAGACTTGGCGGATCTCAGACTCTGATGCTCATCACTGGAACAGGTTAGCCTGATGGGATCCTCTTTATAAGACACAGCAGATCACAGACTCTGATGCATATCACTGGAACGGGCTAGCCTGATGGGAATCCTCTTTGTAAGACACAGCAGATCACAGACTCTGATGCACATCACTGGAACGGGCTAGCCTGATGGGAATCCTCTTTATAAGACTTGGCGGATCTCAGACTCTGATGCACATCACTGGAACGGGCTAGCCTGATGGGAATCCTCTTTATAAGACACAGCGGATCACAGACTCTGATGCACATCACTGGAACGGGCTAGCCTGATGGGAATCCTCTTTGTAAGACACGGCAGATCACAGACTCTGATGCACATCACTGGAACGGGTTAGCCTGATTGGAATCCTCTTTATAAGACACGGCAGATCACAGACTCTGATGCACATCACTGGAACGGGCTAGCCTGATGGAATCCTCTTCATAAGGCACATCGGATCACAGACTCTGATGCACATCACTGGAATGGGCTAGCCTGATGGGGATCCTCTTTATAAGACATGATAGATCACAGATTCTGCTGCACATCACTGGAACGGGCTAGCCTGATGGGAATCCTCTTTGTAAGACACGGCAGATCACAGACTCTGATGCACATCACTGGTACGGGCTAGCCTGATGGGAATCCTCTTTGTAAGACACGGCAGATCACAGACTCTGATGCACATCACTGGAACGGGCTAGCCTGATGGAATCCTCTTTATAAGGCACATCGGATCACAGACTCTGATGCACATCACTGGAATGGGCTAGCCTGATGGGGATCCTCTTTATAAGACATGATAGATCACAGATTCTGCTGCATATCACTGGAACGGGCTAGCCTGATGGGGATCCTCTTTATAAGACATGGCAGATCACAGACTCTGATGCTCATCACTGGAACGGGCTAGCCTGATAGGGATCCTCTTTATAATAACGGCGGATTAACGACTCTGATGCACATCACTGGAACGGGCTAGCCTGATGGTAATCCTCTTTAAAAGACATGGGGGATCACAGACTCTGATGCTCATCACTGGAACGGGCTAGCCTGATGGAATTCTCTTTATAAGACATGGCGGATCACAGACCCTGATGCACATCACTGGAACACGCTAGCCTGATGGGGATCCTCTTTATAAGACATGGCGGATCACAGACTCTGATGCTCATCACTAGAACGGGCTGGCCTGATGGGAATCCTCTCTATAAGACATGGCGGATCACAGACTCTGATGCACATCACTGGAATGGGCTAGCCTGATGGGAATCCTCTTTATAAGACACCGCGGATCACAGACTCTGATGAGCATCACTGGAACAGGCTAACCTGATGGGATCCTCTTTATGAGACATGGCGGATCACAGACTCTGATGAGCATCACTGGAACAGGCTAGCCTGATGGAATCCTCTTTATAAGACATGGTGGATCACAGACTCTGATGCTCATCACTGGAACGGGCTAGCCTGATGGAATCCTCTTTATAAGACATGGCGGATCACAGACCCTGATGCACATCACTGGAACACGCTAGCCTGATGGGGATCCTCTTTATACGACACAGTGGATCAATGACACTGATGCACATCCCTGGAACAGGCTAGCCTGATGGGAATCCTCTTTATAAGACACCGCGGATCACAGACTCTGATGCATATCACTGGAACGGGCTAGCTTGATGGGAATCCTCTTTATAAGACACAGCGGATCACAGACTCTGATGCGCATCACTGGAACGGGCTAGCCTGATGGGAGCCCTCTTTATAAGACACAGCAGATCACAGACTCTGATGCGCATCGCTGGAACGGGCTAGCCTGATGGGAGCCCTCTTTATAAGACACAGCAGATCACAGACTCTGATGCGCATCGCTGGAACGGGCTAGCCTGATGGGAATCCTCTCTATAAGACATGGTGGATCACAGACTCTGATGCACATCACTGGAATGGGCTAGCCTGATGGGGATCCTCTTTATACGACACAGTGGATCACAGATGCACATCCCTGGAACGGGCTAGCCTGATGGGAATCCTCTTTATAAGACGTGGCGGATCACAGGCTCTGATGCGCATCACTGGAACGGGCTAGCCTGATGGGAGCCCTCTTTATAAGACACAGCAGATCACAGACTCTGATGCGCATCGCTGGAACGGGCTAGCCTGATGGGAATCCTCTCTATAAGACATGGTGGATCACAGACTCTGATGCACATCACTGGAATGGGCTAGCCTGATGGGGATCCTCTTTATACGACACAGTGGATCACAGATGCACATCCCTGGAACGGGCTAGCCTGATGGGAATCCTCTTTATAAGACACGGCGGATCACAGACTCTGATGCGCATCACTGGAACGGGCTAGCCTAATGGGAATCCTCTTTATAAGACGTGGCAGATCACAGGCTCTGATGCGCATCACTGGAACAGGCTAGCCTGCTGGAAATCATCTTTATAAGACACAGCGGATCACAGACTCTGATGCACATCACTGGAACGGGCTAGCCTGCTGGAAATCCTCTTTATAAGACACAGCGGATCACAGACTCTGATGCGCATCGCTGGAACGGGCTAGCCTGATGGGAATCCTCTCTATAAGACATGGTGGATCACAGACCCTGATGCACATCACTGGAATGGGCTAGCCTGATGGGGATCCTCTTTATACGACACAGTGGATCACAGATGCACATCCCTGGAACGGGCTAGCCTGATGGGAATCCTCTTTATAAGACACGGCGGATCACAGACTCTGATGCGCATCACTGGAACGGGCTAGCCTAATGGGAATCCTCTTTATATGACGTGGCAGATCACAGGCTCTGATGCGCATCACTGGAACAGGCTAGCCTGCTGGAAATCCTCTTTATAAGACACAGCGGATCACAGACTCTGATGCACATCACTGGAACGGGCTAGCCTGATGGGAATCCTCTCGTTAAGACGTGGTGGATCACAGGCTCTGATGCGCATCACTGGAACGGGCTAGCCTGATGGGGATCCTCTTTATACGACACAGTGGATCACAGATGCACATCCCTGGAACGGGCTAGCCTGATGGGAATCCTCTTTATAAGACACGGCGGATCACAGACTCTGATGTGCATCACTGGAACGGGCTAGCCTAATGGGAATCCTCTTTATAAGACGTGGCAGATCACAGGCTCTGATGCGCATCACTGGAACAGGCTAGCCTGCTGGAAATCCTCTTTATAAGACACAGCGGATCACAGACTCTGATGCACATCACTGGAACGGGCTAGCCTGCTGGAAATCCTCTTTATAAGACACAGCGGATCACAGACTCTGATGCACATCACTGGAACGGGCTAGCATGATGGGAATCCTCTCGTTAAGACGTGGTGGATCACAGGCTCTGATGCGCATCACTGGAACGGGCTAGCCTAATGGGAATCCTCTTTATAAGACGTGGCAGATCACAGGCTCTGATGCGCATCACTGGAACAGGCTAGCCTGCTGGAAATCCTCTTTATAAGACACAGAGGATCACAGACTCTGATGCACATCACTGGAACGGGCTAGCCTGCTGGAAATCCTCTTTATAAGACACAGCGGATCACAGACTCTGATGCACATCATTGGAACGGGCTAGCCTGATGGGAATCCTCTCGTTAAGACGTGGTGGATCACAGGCTCTGATGCGCATCACTGGAACAGGCTAGCCTGCTGGAAATCCTCTTTATAAGACACAGCGGATCACAGACTCTGATGCACATCACTGGAACGGGCTAGCCTGCTGGAAATCCTCTTTATAAGACACAGCGGATCACAGACTCTGATGCACATCACTGGAACGGGCTAGCCTGATGGGGATCCTCTTTATAAGACACAGCGGATCACAGACTTTGATGCACATCACTGGAACGGGCTAGCCTGATGGGAATCCTCTTTATAAGACACAGCGGATCACAGACTCTGATGCACATCACTGGAACGGGCTAGCCTGATGGGAATCCTCTTTATAAGACACGGCGGATCACAGAGTGATGCGCATCACTGGAATGGGCTAGCCTGATGGGAATCCTCTTTATAAGACATGGCGGATCACAGACTCTGATGCACATCACTGGAACGGGCTAGCCTGCTGGGAATCCTCTTTATAAGACATGGCAGATCACAGGCTCTGATTTGCATCACTAGAACGGGCTAGCCTGATGAGAATCCTGTTTATCAGACATGGTGGATTACCGACTCTGATGCACACCACTGGAACGGACCAGCCTGATGGGGATCCTCTTTATAAGACACGGCGGATCACAGACTCTGATGCACATCACTGGAATGAGCACGCCTGATGGGAATCCTCTTTATAAGACATGGCGGATCACAGACTCTGATGCACATCACTGGAACGGGCTAGCCTGATGGGAATCCTCTTTATAAGACATGGCGGATCACAGACTCTGATGCACATCACTGGAACGGGCTAGCCTGATGGGAGCCCTCTTTATAAGGCACAGTGGATCACAGACTCTGATGCACATCATTGGAACGGGCTAGCCTGATGGGGATCCTCTTTATAAGACACAGCGGATCACAGGCTCTGATGCGCATCACTGGAATGGGCTAGCCTGATGGGGATCCTCTTTATAAGACATGGCGGATCACAGACTCTGAAGCACATCACTGGAACAGGCTAGCCTGATGGGATTCCTCTTTATAAGACACAGAGGATTACAGACTCTGCTGCACATCACTGGAACGGGCTAGCCTGATGGAATCCTCTTTATAAGGCACATCGGATCACAGACTCTGATGCACATCACTGGAATGGGCTAGCCTGATGGGGATCCTCTTTATAAGACATGATAGATCACAGATTCTGCTGCATATCACTGGAACGGGCTAGCCTGATGGGGATCCTCTTTATAAGACATGGCAGATCACAGACTCTGATGCTCATCACTGGAACGGGCTAGCCTGATAGGGATCCTCTTTATAATAACGGCGGATTAACGACTCTGATGCACATCACTGGAACGGGCTAGCCTGATGGTAATCCTCTTTAAAAGACATGGGGGATCTCAGAATCTGATGCTCATCACTGGAACGGGCTAGCCTGATAGGGATCCTCTTTTTAAGACATGGCGGATCACATACTCTGATGCGCATCACTGGAATGGGCTAGCCTGATGGGGATCCTCTTTATAAGACATAGCGAATCACACACTCTGATGCTCATCACTGGAACAGGTTAGCCTGATGGGATCCTCTTTATAAGACACAGCAGATCACAGACTCTGATGCACATCACTGGAACGGGCTAGCCTGATGGGATCCTCTTTATAAGACACAGCAGATCACAGACTCTGATGCACATCACTGGAACGGGCTGGCCTGATGGGAATCCTCTTTATAAGACACGGCGGATCACAGACTCTGATGCACATCACTGGAACGGGCTAGCCTGATGGGAATCCTCTTTATAAGACGTGGCGGATCACAGGCTCTGATGCACATCACTGGAACAGCGCTATCCTGATGGGAATCCTCTTTATAAGACATGGCGGATCAGAGACTCTGATGCACATCACTGGAACAGCGCTATCCTGATGGGAATCCTCTTTATAAGACATGGCGGATCAGAGACTCTGATGCGCATCACTGGAATGGGCTAGCCTGATGGGAATCCTCTTGATAAGACACAGCGGATCACTGACTTTGATACACATCACTGGAACAGCGCTATCCTGATGGAATCCTCTTTATAAGACATGGCGGATCACAGACTCTGATGCGCATCACTGGAACGGGTGAGCCTGATGGGAATCCTCTTCATAAGTCCTGGTGGATCACAGACTCTGATGCGCATCACTGGAACGGGCTAGTCTGATGGTGATCCTCTTTATACGACACAGTGGATCACAGACTCTGATGCACATCACTGGAACGGACCAGCCAATTGGGAATCCTCTTTATAAGACATGGCGGATCACAGACTCTGATGTGGATCACTGGAACGGGATAGCCTGATAGGGATACTCTTTATAAGACACGGCAGATCACATGCTTTGATACGCATCACTGGAACGGGCTAGCCTGATGGGGATCCTCTTTATAAAACATGGCGGATCACAGACTCTGATGCTCATCACTAGAATGGACTAACCTGATGGGAATCCTCTTTAGAAGACACAGCGGATCACAGACTCTGATGCACATCACTGGAAGGGGCTAGCCTGATGGGAATCCTCTTTATAAGACTTGGCGGAGCACAGACTGTGATGCACAGCACTGGAACGGGTGAGCCTGATGGGAATCCTCTTTGTAAGAGGTGGTGGATCACAGACTCTGATGCACATCACTGGAACGGGCTAGCCTGATGGGAATCCTCTTTATAAGACACAGCGGATCACAGACTCTGATGCACATCACTGGAACGGGCTAGCCTGATGGGAATCCTCTTTATAAGACCTGGCGGATCACAGACTCTGATGCTCATCACTGGAATGGACTAACCTGATGGGAATCCTCTTTAGAAGACACAGCGGATCACAGACTCTGATGCACATCACTGGAACGTGCTAGCATGATGGGGATCCTCTTTATAAGACACAGCGGATCACAGACTCTGATGCACATCACTGGAACGGACCAGCCAATTGGGAATCCTCATTATAAGACATGGCGGATCACAGACTCTGATGTGGATCACTGGAACGGGCTAGCCTGATGGGGATCCTCTTTATAAAACATGGCGGATCACAGACTCTGATGCTCATCACTAGAATGGACTAACCTGATGGGAATCCTCTTTAGAAGACACAGCGGATCACAGACTCTGATGCACATCACTGGAAGGGGCTAGCCTGATGGGAATCCTCTTTATAAGACTTGGCGGAGCACAGACTGTGATGCACAGCACTGGAACGGGTGAGCCTGATGGGAATCCTCTTTGTAAGAGGTGGTGGATCACAGACTCTGCTGCACATCACTGGAACGGGCTAGCCTGATGGAATCCTCTTTATAAGGCACATCGGATCACAGACTCTGATGCACATCACTGGAATGGGCTAGCCTGATGGGGATCCTCTTTATAAGACATGATAGATCACAGATTCTGCTGCATATCACTGGAACGGGCTAGCCTGATGGGGATCCTCTTTATAAGACATGGCAGATCACAGACTCTGATGCTCATCACTGGAACGGGCTAGCCTGATAGGGATCCTCTTTATAATAACGGCGGATTAACGACTCTGATGCACATCACTGGAACGGGCTAGCCTGATGGTAATCCTCTTTAAAAGACATGGGGGATCTCAGAATCTGATGCTCATCACTGGAACGGGCTAGCCTGATAGGGATCCTCTTTTTAAGACATGGCGGATCACATACTCTGATGCGCATCACTGGAATGGGCTAGCCTGATGGGGATCCTCTTTATAAGACATAGCGAATCACAGACTCTGATGCTCATCACTGGAACAGGTTAGCCTGATGGGATCCTCTTTATAAGACACAGCAGATCACAGACTCTGATGCACATCACTGGAACGGGCTAGCCTGATGGGATCCTCTTTATAAGACACAGCAGATCACAGACTCTGATGCACATCACTGGAACGGGCTGGCCTGATGGGAATCCTCTTTATAAGACATGGCGGATCACAGACTCTGATGCACATCACTGGAACGGGCTAGCCTGATGGGAATCCTCTTTATAAGACGTGGCGGATCACAGGCTCTGATGCACATCACTGGAACAGCGCTATCCTGATGGGAATCCTCTTTATAAGACATGGCGGATCAGAGACTCTGATGCACATCACTGGAACAGCGCTATCCTGATGGGAATCCTCTTTATAAGACATGGCGGATCAGAGACTCTGATGCACATCACTGGAATGGGCTAGCCTGATGGGAATCCTCTTGATAAGACACAGCGGATCACTGACTTTGATACACATCACTGGAACAGCGCTATCCTGATGGAATCCTCTTTATAAGACATGGCGGATCACAGACTCTGATGCGCATCACTGGAACGGGTGAGCCTGATGGGAATCCTCTTTATAAGTCCTGGTGGATCACAGACTCTGATGCGCATCACTGGAACGGGCTAGTCTGATGGTGATCCTCTTTATACGACACAGTGGATCACAGACTCTGATGCACATCACTGGAACGGACCAGCCAATTGGGAATCCTCTTTATAAGACATGGCGGATCACAGACTCTGATGTGGATCACTGGAACGGGATAGCCTGATAGGGATACTCTTTATAAGACACGGCAGATCACATGCTTTGATACGCATCACTGGAACGGGCTAGCCTGATGGGGATCCTCTTTATAAAACATGGCGGATCACAGACTCTGATGCTCATCACTAGAATGGACTAACCTGATGGGAATCCTCTTTAGAAGACACAGCGGATCACAGACTCTGATGCACATCACTGGAAGGGGCTAGCCTGATGGGAATCCTCTTTATAAGACTTGGCGGAGCACAGACTGTGATGCACAGCACTGGAACGGGTGAGCCTGATGGGAATCCTCTTTGTAAGAGGTGGTGGATCACAGACTCTGATGCACATCACTGGAACGGGCTAGCCTGATGGGAATCCTCTTTATAAGACACAGCGGATCACAGACTCTGATGCACATCACTGGAACGGGCTAGCCTGATGGGAATCCTCTTTATAAGACCTGGCGGATCACAGACTCTGATGCTCATCACTGGAATGGACTAACCTGATGGGAATCCTCTTTAGAAGACACAGCGGATCACAGACTCTGATGCACATCACTGGAACGTGCTAGCATGATGGGGATCCTCTTTATAAGACACAGCGGATCACAGACTCTGATGCACATCACTGGAACGGACCAGCCAATTGGGAATCCTCATTATAAGACATGGCGGATCACAGACTCTGATGTGGATCACTGGAACGGGCTAGCCTGATGGGGATCCTCTTTATAAAACATGGCGGATCACAGACTCTGATGCTCATCACTAGAATGGACTAACCTGATGGGAATCCTCTTTAGAAGACACAGCGGATCACAGACTCTGATGCACATCACTGGAAGGGGCTAGCCTGATGGGAATCCTCTTTATAAGACTTGGCGGAGCACAGACTGTGATGCACAGCACTGGAACGGGTGAGCCTGATGGGAATCCTCTTTGTAAGAGGTGGTGGATCACAGACTCTGCTGCACATCACTGGAACGGGCTAGCCTGATGGAATCCTCTTTATAAGGCACATCGGATCACAGACTCTGATGCACATCACTGGAATGGGCTAGCCTGATGGGGATCCTCTTTATAAGACATGATAGATCACAGATTCTGCTGCATATCACTGGAACGGGCTAGCCTGATGGGGATCCTCTTTATAAGACATGGCAGATCACAGACTCTGATGCTCATCACTGGAACGGGCTAGCCTGATAGGGATCCTCTTTATAATAACGGCGGATTAACGACTCTGATGCACATCACTGGAACGGGCTAGCCTGATGGTAATCCTCTTTAAAAGACATGGGGGATCTCAGAATCTGATGCTCATCACTGGAACGGGCTAGCCTGATAGGGATCCTCTTTTTAAGACATGGCGGATCACATACTCTGATGCGCATCACTGGAATGGGCTAGCCTGATGGGGATCCTCTTTATAAGACATAGCGAATCACAGACTCTGATGCTCATCACTGGAACAGGTTAGCCTGATGGGATCCTCTTTATAAGACACAGCAGATCACAGACTCTGATGCACATCACTGGAACGGGCTAGCCTGATGGGATCCTCTTTATAAGACACAGCAGATCACAGACTCTGATGCACATCACTGGAACGGGCTGGCCTGATGGGAATCCTCTTTATAAGACATGGCGGATCACAGACTCTGATGCACATCACTGGAACGGGCTAGCCTGATGGGAATCCTCTTTATAAGACGTGGCGGATCACAGGCTCTGATGCACATCACTGGAACAGCGCTATCCTGATGGGAATCCTCTTTATAAGACATGGCGGATCAGAGACTCTGATGCACATCACTGGAACAGCGCTATCCTGATGGGAATCCTCTTTATAAGACATGGCGGATCAGAGACTCTGATGCGCATCACTGGAATGGGCTAGCCTGATGGGAATCCTCTTGATAAGACACAGCGGATCACTGACTTTGATACACATCACTGGAACAGCGCTATCCTGATGGAATCCTCTTTATAAGACATGGCGGATCACAGACTCTGATGCGCATCACTGGAACGGGTGAGCCTGATGGGAATCCTCTTTATAAGTCCTGGTGGATCACAGACTCTGATGCGCATCACTGGAACGGGCTAGTCTGATGGTGATCCTCTTTATACGACACAGTGGATCACAGACTCTGATGCACATCACTGGAACGGACCAGCCAATTGGGAATCCTCTTTATAAGACATGGCGGATCACAGACTCTGATGTGGATCACTGGAACGGGATAGCCTGATAGGGATACTCTTTATAAGACACGGCAGATCACATGCTTTGATACGCATCACTGGAACGGGCTAGCCTGATGGGAATCCTCTTTATAAGACCTGGCGGATCACAGACTCTGATGCTCATCACTGGAATGGACTAACCTGATGGGAATCCTCTTTAGAAGACACAGCGGATCACAGACTCTGATGCACATCACTGGAACGTGCTAGCATGATGGGGATCCTCTTTATAAGACACAGCGGATCACAGACTCTGATGCACATCACTGGAACGGACCAGCCAATTGGGAATCCTCATTATAAGACATGGCGGATCACAGACTCTGATGTGGATCACTGGAACGGGCTAGCCTGATGGGGATCCTCTTTATAAAACATGGCGGATCACAGACTCTGATGCTCATCACTAGAATGGACTAACCTGATGGGAATCCTCTTTAGAAGACACAGCGGATCACAGACTCTGATGCACATCACTGGAAGGGGCTAGCCTGATGGGAATCCTCTTTATAAGACTTGGCGGAGCACAGACTGTGATGCACAGCACTGGAACGGGTGAGCCTGATGGGAATCCTCTTTGTAAGAGGTGGTGGATCACAGACTCTGATGCACATCACTGGAACGGGCTAGCCTGATGGGAATCCTCTTTATAAGACACAGCGGATCACAGACTCTGATGCACATCACTGGAACGGGCTAGCCTGATGGGAATCCTCTTTATAAGACATGGCGGATCACAGACTCTGATGCACATCACTGGAACGGGCTAGCCTGATGGGAATCCTCTTTATAAGACACAGCGGATCACAGACTGTATTGCTTATCACTGGAACTGGCTAGCCTGATGGGGATCCTCTTTGTAAGACAAAGCGGATCACAGAATCTGATGCACATCACTGGAACGGGCTAGCCTGATGGGAATCCTCCTTATAAGACACAGCGGATCACAGACTCTGATGTGCATCACTGGAATGGGCTAGCCTTATGGGAATCCTCTTTATAAGATATGACGGATCACAGTCTCTGATGCACATCACTGGAATGGGCTAGGCTGATGGGAAATCTCTTTATAAGACACAGCGGATCACAGACTCTGATGCACATCACTGGAATGGGCTAGCCTGCTGGGAATCCTCTTTATAAGACATGGCAGATCACAGGCT
Source organism: Ambystoma mexicanum (assembly GCF_040938575.1). Taxonomy (NCBI): domain Eukaryota; kingdom Metazoa; phylum Chordata; class Amphibia; order Caudata; family Ambystomatidae; genus Ambystoma; species Ambystoma mexicanum. Next base: position 1,466,557,361 of record NC_090924.1, on the reverse strand, counting down.
CTGATTCGCATCACTTGAACGGGCTAGCCTGATGAGAATCCTGTTTATCAGACATGGTGGATCACAGACTCTGATGCACATCACTGGAACGGGCTAGCCTGATGGGAATCCTCTTAATAAGACACAGCAGATCACAGATGTTGATGCACATCACTGGAACGGACCAGCCTGATGGGTATCCTCTTTATAAGACATGGCGGATCACAGACTCTGAAGCACATCACTGGAACGGACCAGCCTGATAGGGATCCTCTTTATAAGACACAGCGGATCACATACTCTGATGCGCACCACTGGAACAGGCTAGCCTGATGGGAATCCTGTTTATAAGACATGGCGGATCACAGACTCTGATGCTCATCACTGGAACAGGTTAGCCTGATGGGATCCTCTTTATAAGACACAGCAGATCACAGACTCTGATGCATATCACTGGAACGGGCTAGCCTGATGGGAATCCTCTTTGTAAGACACAGCAGATCACAGACTCTGATGCACATCACTGGAACGGGCTAGCCTGATGGGAATCCTCTTTGTAAGACACGGCAGATCACAGACTCTGATGCACATCACTGGAACGGGTTAGCCTGATGGGAATCCTCTTTATAAGACACGGCAGATCACAGACTCTGATGCACATCACTGGAACGGGCTAGCCTGATGGAATCCTCTTTATAAGGCACATCGGATCACAGACTCTGATGCACATCACTGGAATGGGCTAGCCTGATGGGGATCCTCTTTATAAGACATGATAGATCACAGATTCTGCTGCACATCACTGGAACGGGCTAGCCTGATGGGAATCCTCTTTGTAAGACACGGCAGATCACAGACTCTGATGCACATCACTGGTACGGGCTAGCCTGATGGGAATCCTCTTTGTAAGACACGGCAGATCACAGACTCTGATGCACATCACTGGAACGGGCTAGCCTGATGGAATCCTCTTTATAAGGCACATCGGATCACAGACTCTGATGCACATCACTGGAATGGGCTAGCCTGATGGGGATCCTCTTTATAAGACATGATAGATCACAGATTCTGCTGCATATCACTGGAACGGGCTAGCCTGATGGGGATCCTCTTTATAAGACATGGCAGATCACAGACTCTGATGCTCATCACTGGAACGGGCTAGCCTGATAGGGATCCTCTTTATAATAACGGCGGATTAACGACTCTGATGCACATCACTGGAACGGGCTAGCCTGATGGTAATCCTCTTTAAAAGACATGGGGGATCTCAGAATCTGATGCTCATCACTGGAACGGGCTAGCCTGATAGGGATCCTCTTTTTAAGACATGGCGGATCACATACTCTGATGCGCATCACTGGAATGGGCTAGCCTGATGGGGATCCTCTTTATAAGACATAGCGGATCACAGACTCTGATGCTCATCACTGGAACAGGTTAGCCTGATGGGATCCTCTTTATAAGACACAGCAGATCACAGACTCTGATGCACATCACTGGAACGGGCTAGCCTGATGGGATCCTCTTTATAAGACACAGCAGATCACAGACTCTGATGCACATCACTGGAACGGGCTGGCCTGATGGGAATCCTCTTTATAAGACATGGCGGATCACAGACTCTGATGCACATCACTGGAACGGGCTAGCCTGATGGGAATCCTCTTTATAAGACGTGGCGGATCACAGGCTCTGATGCACATCACTGGAACAGCGCTATCCTGATGGGAATCCTCTTTATAAGACATGGCGGATCAGAGACTCTGATGCACATCACTGGAACAGCGCTATCCTGATGGGAATCCTCTTTATAAGACATGGCGGATCAGAGACTCTGATGCGCATCACTGGAATGGGCTAGCCTGATGGGAATCCTCTTGATAAGACACAGCGGATCACTGACTTTGATACACATCACTGGAACAGCGCTATCCTGATGGAATCCTCTTTATAAGACATGGCGGATCATAGACTCTGATGCGCATCACTGGAACGGGTGAGCCTGATGGGAATCCTCTTTATAAGTCCTGGTGGATCACAGACTCTGATGCGCATCACTGGAACGGGCTAGTCTGATGGTGATCCTCTTTATACGACACAGTGGATCACAGACTCTGATGCACATCACTGGAACGGACCAGCCAATTGGGAATCCTCTTTATAAGACATGGCGGATCACAGACTCTGATGTGGATCACTGGAACGGGATAGCCTGATAGGGATACTCTTTATAAGACACGGCAGATCACATGCTTTGATACGCATCACTGGAACGGGCTAGCCTGAATGGAATCCTCTTTATAAGACCTGGCGGATCACAGACTCTGATGCTCATCACTGGAATGGACTAACCTGATGGGAATCCTCTTTAGAAGACACAGCGGATCACAGACTCTGATGCACATCACTGGAACGTGCTAGCATGATGGGAATCCTCTTTATAAGACACAGCGGATCACAGACTCTGATGCACATCACTGGAACGGGCTAGCCTGATGGGGATCCTCTTTATAAGACACAGCGGATCACAGACTCTGATGCACATCACGGGAACGGACCAGCCAATTGGGAATCCTCATTATAAGACATGGCGGATCACAGACTCTGATGTGGATCACTGGAACGGGCTAGCCTGATGGGGATCCTCTTTATAAGACATGGCGGATCACAGACTCTGATGCTCATCACTAGAATGGACTAACCTGATGGGAATCCTCTTTAGAAGACACAGCGGATCACAGACTCTGATACACATCACTGGAAGGGGCTAGCCTGATGGGAATCCTCTTTATAAGACTTGGCGGAGCACAGACTGTGATGCACAGCACTGGAACGGGTGAGCCTGATGGGAATCCTCTTTGTAAGAGGTGGCGAATCACAGACTCTGATGCACATCACTGGAACGGGCTAGCCTGATGGGAATCCTCTTTATAAGACACAGCGGATCACAGACTCTGATGCACATCACTGGAACGGGCTAGCCTGATGGGAATCCTCTTTATAAGACATGGCGGATCACAGACTCTGATGCACATCACTGGAACGGGCTAGCCTGATGGGAATCCTCTTTATAAGACACAGCGGATCACAGACTGTATTGCTTATCACTGGAACTGGCTAGCCTGATGGGGATCCTCTTTGTAAGACAAAGCGGATCACAGAATCTGATGCACATCACTGGAACGGGCTAGCCTGATGGGAATCCTCCTTATAAGACACAGCGGATCACAGACTCTGATGTGCATCACTGGAATGGGCTAGGCTGATGGGAAATCTCTTTATAAGACACAGCGGATCACAGACTCTGATGCACATCACTGGAATGGGCTAACCTGATGGGATCCTCTTTATAAGACACAGCAGATCACAGACTCTGATGAGCATCACTGGAACAGGCTAGCCTGATGGGATCCTCTTTATAAGACATGGCGGATCACAGACTCTGATGAGCATCACTGGAACAGGCTAGCCTGATGGAATCCTCTTTATAAGACATGGCGGATCACAGACTCTGATGCTCATCACTGGAACGGGCTAGCCTGATGGAATCCTCTTTATAAGACATGGCGGATCACAGACTCTGATGCATATCACTGGAACGGGCTAGCCTGATGGGGATCCTCTTTATAAGACATGGCGGATCACAGGCTCTGATACGCATCACTGGAACAGGCTAGCCTGCTGGAAATCCTCTTTATAAAACACGGCAGATCACAGGCTCTGATTCGCATCACTTGAACGGGCTAGCCTGATGAGAATCCTGTTTATCAGACATGGTGGATCAAAGACTCTGATGCACATCACTGGAACGGGCTAGCCTGATGGGAATCCTCTTAATAAGACACAGCAGATCACAGATGTTGATGCACATCACTGGAACGGACCAGCCTGATGGGTATCCTCTTTATAAGACATGGCGGATCACAGACTCTGAAGCACATCACTGGAACGGACCAGCCTGATAGGGATCCTCTTTATAAGACGCAGCGGATCACATACTCTGATGCGCACCACTGGAACAGGCTAGCCTGATGGGAATCCTGTTTATAAGACATGGCAGATCACAGACTCTGATGCTCATCACTGGAACAGGTTAGCCTGATGGGATCTTCTTTATAAGACACAGTAGATCACAGACTCTGATGCACATCACTGGAACGGGCTAGCCTGATGGGAATCCTCTTTGTAAGACACAGCAGATCACAGACTCTGATGCACATCACTGGAACGGGCTAGCCTGATGGGAATCCTCTTTATAAGACTTGGCGGATCTCAGACTCTGATGCACATCACTGGAACGGGCTAGCCTGATGGGAATCCTCTTTATAAGACACAGCGGATCACAGACTCTGATGCACATCACTGGAATGGGCTAGCCTGATGGGAATCCTCTTCATAAGACACAGCGGATCGCAGACTCTGATGCACATCACTGGAACGGGCTAGCCTGATGGGAATCCTCTTTATAAGACTTGGCGGATCTCAGACTCTGATGCACATCACTGGAACGGGTTAGCCTGATGGGAATCCTCTTTATAAGACACAGCGGATCACAGACTCTGATGCACATCACTGGAACGGGCTAGCCTGCTGGAAATCCTCTTTATAAGACATGGCCGTTCACAGACTCTGATGCGCATCACTGGAACAGGCTGGCCTGATGGGAATCCTATGTATAAGAGGTGGCGGATCACAGGCTCTGATACGCATCACTGGAGCAGGCTAGCCTGCTGGAAATCCTCTTTATAAAACACTGCGGATCACAGACTCTGATGCGCATCACTGGAACAGGCTAGCCTGATGGGATCCTCTTTATAAGACACAGCAGATCACAGACTCTGATGAGCATCACTGGAACAGGCTAGCCTGATGGGATCCTCTTTATAAGACATGGCGGATCACAGACTCTGATGAGCATCACTGGAACAGGCTAGCCTGATGGAATCCTCTTTATAAGACATGGCGGATCACAGACTCTGATGCTCATCACTGGAACGGGCTAGCCTGATGGAATCCTCTTTATAAGACATGGCGGATCACAGACTCTGATGCATATCACTGGAACGGGCTAGCCTGATGGGGATCCTCTTTATAAGACATGGCGGATCACAGGCTCTGATACGCATCACTGGAACAGGCTAGCCTGCTGGAAATCCTCTTTATAAAACACGGCGGATCACAGACTCTGATGCACATCACTGGAACGGGCTAGCCTGATGGGATCCTCTTTATAAGACACAGCGGATCACAGACTCTGATGAGCATCACTGGAACAGGCTAGCCTGATGGGATCCTCTTTATAAGACATGGCGGATCACAGACTCTGATGAGCATCACTGGAACAGGCTAGCCTGATGGAATCCTCTTTATAAGACATGGCGGATCACAGACTCTGATGCATATCACTGGAACGGGCCAGCTTGATGGGAATCCTCTTTATAAGACACGGCGGATCACAGACTCTGATGCGCATCACTGGAACAGGCTAGCCTGCTGGAAATCCTCTTTATAAGACACAGCCGATCACAGACTCTGATGCGCATCACTGGAACAGGCTAGCCTGCTGGAAATCCTCTTTATAAGACACAGCCGATCACAGACTCTGATGCGCATCACTGGAACAGGCTAGCCTGATGGGAATCCTCTTTATAAGACGTGGCGGATCACAGGCTCTGATGCGCATCACTGGAACAGGCTAGCCTGCTGGAAATCCTCTTTATAAGACACAGCGGATCACAGACTCTGATGCACATGACTGGAACGGGCTAGCCTGATGGGATCCTCTTTATAAGACATGGTGGATCATAGACTCTGATGCACATCACTGGAACGGGCTAGCCTGATGGGAATCCTCTTTATAAGACACAGCGGATCACAGACTCTGATGCACATCACTGGAACGGGCTAGCCTGTTGGGAATCCTCTTTATAAGACACAGCGGATCACAGACTCTGATGCACATCACTGGAACGGTCTAGCCTGATGGGAATCCTCTCTATAAGACATGGTGGATCACAGACTCTGATGCACATCACTGGAACGGGCTAGCCTGATGGGGATCCCCTTTATACGACACAGTGGATCACAGACACAGATGCACATCCCTGGAACGGGCTAGCCTGATGGGAATCCTCTTTATAAGACACGGCGGATCACAGACTCTGATGCGCATCACTGGAACGGGCTAGCCTAATGGGAATCCTCTTTATAAGACGTGGCAGATCACAGGCTCTGATGCGCATCACTGGAACAGGCTAGCCTGATGGGGATCCTCTTTATACGACACAGTGGATCACAGACACAGATGCACATCCCTGGAACGGGGTAGCCTGCTGGAAATCCTCTTTATAAGACACAGCGGATCACAGACTCTGATGCACATCACTGGAACGGGCTAGCCTTATGGAATCCTCTTTATAAGACACGGCGGATCACAGACTCTGATGAGCATCACTGGAACGGGCTAGCCTGATGGGAATCCTCTTTATAAGACATGGCGGATCACAGACTCTGATGAGCATCACTGGAACGGGCTAGCCTGATGGGAATCCTCTTTATAAGACACAGCGGATCACAGACTCTGATGTGCATCACTGGAACGGGCTAGCCTGATGGGAATCATCTTTATAAGACACAGCAGATCACAGACTCTGATGCATATCACTGGAACGGGCTAGCCTGATGGGAATCCTCTTTGTAAGACACAGCAGATCACAGACTCTGATGCACATCACTGGAACGGGCTAGCCTGATGGGAATCCTCTTTATAAGACTTGGCGGATCTCAGACTCTGATGCTCATCACTGGAACAGGTTAGCCTGATGGGATCCTCTTTATAAGACACAGCAGATCACAGACTCTGATGCATATCACTGGAACGGGCTAGCCTGATGGGAATCCTCTTTGTAAGACACAGCAGATCACAGACTCTGATGCACATCACTGGAACGGGCTAGCCTGATGGGAATCCTCTTTATAAGACTTGGCGGATCTCAGACACTGATGCACATCACTGGAACGGGCTAGCCTGATGGGAATCCTCTTTATAAGACACAGCGGATCACAGACTCTGATGCACATCACTGGAACGAGCTAGCCTGATGGGAATCCTCTTTGTAAGACACGGCAGATCACAGACTCTGATGCACATCACTGGAACGGGTTAGCCTGATGGGAATCCTCTTTATAAGACACGGCAGATCACAGACTCTGATGCACATCACTGGAACGGGCTAGCCTGATGGAATCCTCTTCATAAGGCACATCGGATCACAGACTCTGATGCACATCACTGGAATGGGCTAGCCTGATGGGGATCCTCTTTATAAGACATGATAGATCACAGATTCTGCTGCACATCACTGGAACGGGCTAGCCTGATGGGAATCCTCTTTGTAAGACACGGCAGATCACAGACTCTGATGCACATCACTGGTACGGGCTAGCCTGATGGGAATCCTCTTTGTAAGACACGGCAGATCACAGACTCTGATGCACATCACTGGAACGGGCTAGCCTGATGGAATCCTCTTTATAAGGCACATCGGATCACAGACTCTGATGCACATCACTGGAATGGGCTAGCCTGATGGGGATCCTCTTTATAAGACATGATAGATCACAGATTCTGCTGCATATCACTGGAACGGGCTAGCCTGATGGGGATCCTCTTTATAAGACATGGCAGATCACAGACTCTGATGCTCATCACTGGAACGGGCTAGCCTGATAGGGATCCTCTTTATAATAACGGCGGATTAACGACTCTGATGCACATCACTGGAACGGGCTAGCCTGATGGTAATCCTCTTTAAAAGACATGGGGGATCTCAGAATCTGATGCTCATCACTGGAACGGGCTAGCCTGATAGGGATCCTCTTTTTAAGACATGGCGGATCACATACTCTGATGCGCATCACTGGAATGGGCTAGCCTGATGGGGATCCTCTTTATAAGACATAGCGGATCACAGACTCTGATGCTCATCACTGGAACAGGTTAGCCTGATGGGATCCTCTTTATAAGACACAGCAGATCACAGACTCTGATGCACATCACTGGAACGGGCTAGCCTGATGGGATCCTCTTTATAAGACACAGCAGATCACAGACTCTGATGCACATCACTGGAACGGGCTGGCCTGATGGGAATCCTCTTTATAAGACATGGCGGATCACAGACTCTGATGCACATCACTGGAACGGGCTAGCCTGATGGGAATCCTCTTTATAAGACGTGGCGGATCACAGGCTCTGATGCACATCACTGGAACAGCGCTATCCTGATGGGAATCCTCTTTATAAGACATGGCGGATCAGAGACTCTGATGCACATCACTGGAACAGCGCTATCCTGATGGGAATCCTCTTTATAAGACATGGCGGATCAGAGACTCTGATGCGCATCACTGGAATGGGCTAGCCTGATGGGAATCCTCTTGATAAGACACAGCGGATCACTGACTTTGATACACATCAATGGAACAGCGCTATCCTGATGGAATCCTCTTTATAAGACATGGCGGATCACAGACTCTGATGCGCATCACTGGAACGGGTGAGCCTGATGGGAATCCTCTTTATAAGTCCTGGTGGATCACAGACTCTGATGCGCATCACTGGAACGGGCTAGTCTGATGGTGATCCTCTTTATACGACACAGTGGATCACAGACTCTGATGCACATCACTGGAACGGACCAGCCAATTGGGAATCCTCTTTATAAGACATGGCGGATCACAGACTCTGATGTGGATCACTGGAACGGGATAGCCTGATAGGGATACTCTTTATAAGACACGGCAGATCACATGCTTTGATACGCATCACTGGAACGGGCTAGCCTGAATGGAATCCTCTTTATAAGACCTGGCGGATCACAGACTCTGATGCTCATCACTGGAATGGACTAACCTGATGGGAATCCTCTTTAGAAGACACAGCGGATCACAGACTCTGATGCACATCACTGGAACGTGCTAGCATGATGGGAATCCTCTTTATAAGACACAGCGGATCACAGACTCTGATGCACATCACTGGAACGGGCTAGCCTGATGGGGATCCTCTTTATAAGACACAGCGGATCACAGACTCTGATGCACATCACTGGAACGGACCAGCCAATTGGGAATCCTCATTATAAGACATGGCGGATCACAGACTCTGATGTGGATCACTGGAACGGGCTAGCCTGATGGGGATCCTCTTTATAAGACATGGCGGATCACAGACTCTGATGCTCATCACTAGAATGGACTAACCTGATGGGAATCCTCTTTAGAAGACACAGCGGATCACAGACTCTGATGCACATCACTGGAAGGGGCTAGCCTGATGGGAATCCTCTTTATAAGACTTGGCGGAGCACAGACTGTGATGCACAGCACTGGAACGGGTGAGCCTGATGGGAATCCTCTTTGTAAGAGGTGGCGAATCACAGACTCTGATGCACATCACTGGAACGGGCTAGCCTGATGGGAATCCTCTTTATAAGACACAGCGGATCACAGACTCTGATGCACATCACTGGAACGGGCTAGCCTGATGGGAATCCTCTTTATAAGACATGGCGGATCACAGACTCTGATGCACATCACTGGAACGGGCTAGCCTGATGGGAATCCTCTTTATAAGACACAGCGGATCACAGACTGTATTGCTTATCACTGGAACTGGCTAGCCTGATGGGGATCCTCTTTGTAAGACAAAGCGGATCACAGAATCTGATGCACATCACTGGAACGGGCTAGCCTGATGGGAATCCTCCTTATAAGACACAGCGGATCACAGACTCTGATGTGCATCACTGGAATGGGCTAGGCTGATGGGAAATCTCTTTATAAGACACAGCGGATCACAGACTCTGATGCACATCACTGGAATGGGCTAGCCTGATGGGATCCTCTTTATAAGACACAGCAGATCACAGACTCTGATGAGCATCACTGGAACAGGCTAGCCTGATGGGATCCTCTTTATAAGACATGGCGGATCACAGACTCTGATGAGCATCACTGGAACAGGCTAGCCTGATGGAATCCTCTTTATAAGACATGGCGGATCACAGACTCTGATGCACATCACTGGAACGGGCTAGCCTGATGGGAATCCTCTTTATAAGACACAGCGGATCACAGACTGTATTGCTTATCACTGGAACTGGCTAGCCTGATGGGGATCCTCTTTGTAAGACAAAGCGGATCACAGAATCTGATGCACATCACTGGAACGGGCTAGCCTGATGGGAATCCTCCTTATAAGACACAGCGGATCACAGACTCTGATGTGCATCACTGGAATGGGCTAGGCTGATGGGAAATCTCTTTATAAGACACAGCGGATCACAGACTCTGATGCACATCACTGGAATGGGCTAGCCTGATGGGATCCTCTTTATAAGACACAGCAGATCACAGACTCTGATGAGCATCACTGGAACAGGCTAGCCTGATGGGATCCTCTTTATAAGACATGGCGGATCACAGACTCTGATGAGCATCACTGGAACAGGCTAGCCTGATGGAATCCTCTTTATAAGACATGGCGGATCACAGACTCTGATGCTCATCACTGGAACGGGCTAGCCTGATGGAATCCTCTTTATAAGACATGGCGGATCACAGACTCTGATGCATATCACTGGAACGGGCTAGCCTGATGGGGATCCTCTTTATAAGACATGGCGGATCACAGGCTCTGATACGCATCACTGGAACAGGCTAGCCTGCTGGAAATCCTCTTTATAAAACACGGCAGATCACAGGCTCTGATTCGCATCACTTGAACGGGCTAGCCTGATGAGAATCCTGTTTATCAGACATGGTGGATCACAGACTCTGATGCACATCACTGGAACGGGCTAGCCTGATGGGAATCCTCTTAATAAGACACAGCAGATCACAGATGTTGATGCACATCACTGGAACGGACCAGCCTGATGGGTATCCTCTTTATAAGACATGGCGGATCACAGACTCTGAAGCACATCACTGGAACGGACCAGCCTGATAGGGATCCTCTTTATAAGACGCAGCGGATCACATACTCTGATGCGCACCACTGGAACAGGCTAGCCTGATGGGAATCCTGTTTATAAGACATGGCAGATCACAGACTCTGATGCTCATCACTGGAACAGGTTAGCCTGATGGGATCCTCTTTATAAGACACAGCAGATCACAGACTCTGATGCACATCACTGGAACGGGCTAGCCTGATGGGAATCCTCTTTGTAAGACACAGCAGATCACAGACTCTGATGCACATCACTGGAACGGGCTAGCCTGATGGGAATCCTCTTTATAAGACTTGGCGGATCTCAGACTCTGATGCACATCACTGGAACGGGCTAGCCTGATGGGAATCCTCTTTATAAGACACAGCGGATCACAGACTCTGATGCACATCACTGGAATGGGCTAGCCTGATGGGAATCCTCTTCATAAGACACAGCGGATCGCAGACTCTGATGCACATCACTGGAACGGGCTAGCCTGATGGGAATCCTCTTTATAAGACTTGGCGGATCTCAGACTCTGATGCACATCACTGGAACGGGTTAGCCTGATGGGAATCCTCTTTATAAGACACAGCGGATCACAGACTCTGATGCACATCACTGGAACGGGCTAGCCTGCTGGAAATCCTCTTTATAAGACATGGCCGTTCACAGACTCTGATGCGCATCACTGGAACAGGCTGGCCTGATGGGAATCCTATGTATAAGAGGTGGCGGATCACAGGCTCTGATACGCATCACTGGAACAGGCTAGCCTGCTGGAAATCCTCTTTATAAAACACTGCGGATCACAGACTCTGATGCGCATCACTGGAACAGGCTAGCCTGATGGGATCCTCTTTATAAGACACAGCAGATCACAGACTCTGATGAGCATCACTGGAACAGGCTAGCCTGATGGGATCCTCTTTATAAGACATGGCGGATCACAGACTCTGATGAGCATCACTGGAACAGGCTAGCCTGATGGAATCCTCTTTATAAGACATGGCGGATCACAGACTCTGATGCTCATCACTGGAACGGGCTAGCCTGATGGAATCCTCTTTATAAGACATGGCGGATCACAGACTCTGATGCATATCACTGGAACGGGCTAGCCTGATGGGGATCCTCTTTATAAGACATGGCGGATCACAGGCTCTGATACGCATCACTGGAACAGGCTAGCCTGCTGGAAATCCTCTTTATAAAACACGGCGGATCACAGACTCTGATGCACATCACTGGAACGGGCTAGCCTGATGGGATCCTCTTTATAAGACACAGCGGATCACAGACTCTGATGAGCATCACTGGAACAGGCTAGCCTGATGGGATCCTCTTTATAAGACATGGCGGATCACAGACTCTGATGAGCATCACTGGAACAGGCTAGCCTGATGGAATCCTCTTTATAAGACATGGCGGATCACAGACTCTGATGCATATCACTGGAACGGGCCAGCTTGATGGGAATCCTCTTTATAAGACACGGCGGATCACAGACTCTGATGCGCATCACTGGAACAGGCTAGCCTGCTGGAAATCCTCTTTATAAGACACAGCCGATCACAGACTCTGATGCGCATCACTGGAACAGGCTAGCCTGCTGGAAATCCTCTTTATAAGACACAGCCGATCACAGACTCTGATGCGCATCACTGGAACAGGCTAGCCTGATGGGAATCCTCTTTATAAGACGTGGCGGATCACAGGCTCTGATGCGCATCACTGGAACAGGCTAGCCTGCTGGAAATCCTCTTTATAAGACACAGCGGATCACAGACTCTGATGCACATGACTGGAACGGGCTAGCCTGATGGGATCCTCTTTATAAGACATGGTGGATCACAGACTCTGATGCACATCACTGGAACGGGCTAGCCTGATGGGAATCCTCTTTATAAGACACAGCGGATCACAGACTCTGATGCACATCACTGGAACGGGCTAGCCTGATGGGAATCCTCTTTATAAGACACAGCGGATCACAGACTCTGATGCACATCACTGGAACGGTCTAGCCTGATGGGAATCCTCTCTATAAGACATGGTGGATCACAGACTCTGATGCACATCACTGGAACGGGCTAGCCTGATGGGGATCCTCTTTATACGACACAGTGGATCACAGACACAGATGCACATCCCTGGAACGGGCTAGCCTGATGGGAATCCTCTTTATAAGACACGACGGATCACAGACTCTGATGCGCATCACTGGAACGGGCTAGCCTAATGGGAATCCTCTTTATAAGACGTGGCAGATCACAGGCTCTGATGCGCATCACTGGAACAGGCTAGCCTGATGGGGATCCTCTTTATACGACACAGTGGATCACAGACACAGATGCACATCCCTGGAACGGGGTAGCCTGCTGGAAATCCTCTTTATAAGACACAGCGGATCACAGACTCTGATGCACATCACTGGAACGGGCTAGCCTTATGGAATCCTCTTTATAAGACACGGCGGATCACAGACTCTGATGAGCATCACTGGAACGGGCTAGCCTGATGGGAATCCTCTTTATAAGACATGGCGGATCACAGACTCTGATGAGCATCACTGGAACGGGCTAGCCTGATGGGAATCCTCTTTATAAGACACAGCGGATCACAGACTCTGATGTGCATCACTGGAACGGGCTAGCCTGATGGGAATCATCTTTATAAGACACAGCGGATCACAGACTCTGATGAGCATCACTGGAACGGGCTAGCCAATTGGGAATCCTCTTTATAAGACAAGGCGGATCACAGACTCTGATGCACATCACTGGAACGGACCAGCCAATTGGGAATCCTCTTTATAAGACATGGCGGATCATAGACTCTGATGCACATCCCTGGAACGGGCTAAGCCTGATGGGAGCCCTCTTTGTAAGACTCGACGGATCACAGACTGTGATGCACATCACTGGAACGGGCTAGCCTGATGGGGATCCTCTTTATAAGACACAGCGGATCACAGACTCTGATGCACATCACTGGAACGGGTTAGCCTGATGGGAATCCTCTTTATAAGACACAGCGGATCACAGACTCTGATGCACATCACTGGAACGGGCTAGCCTGATGGGAATCCTCTTTATAAGACATGGCGGATCACAGACTCTCATGCACATCACTGGAACGGGCGAGCCTGCTGGGAATCCTCTTTATAAGACATGGCAGATCACAGGCTCTGATTCGCATCACTAGAACGGGTTAGCCTGATGAGAATCCTGTTTATCAGACATGGTGGATTACCGACTCTGATGCACATCACTGGAACAGGCTAGCATGATGGGAATCCTCTTTATAAGACACAGCGGATCACAGATGTTGATGCACATCACTGGAACGGACCAGCCTGATGGGGATCCGCTTTATAAGACACGGCGGATCACAGGCTCTGATGCACATCACTGGAACGGGCTAGCCTGATGGGAATCCTCTTTATAAGACACAGCGGATCACAGACTCTGATGCACATCACTGGAATGGGCTAGCCTGATGGGAATCATCTTTATAAGACATGGCGGATCACTGACTCTGATGCACATCACTGGAACGGGCTAGCCAATTGGGAATCCTCTTTATAAGACAAGGCGGATCACAGACTCTGATGCACATCACTGGAACGGACCAGCCAATTGGGAATCCTCTTTATAAGACATGGCGGATCATAGACTCTGATGCACATCACTGGAACGGGTTAGCCTGATGGGAATCCTCTTTATAAGACACAGCGGATCACAGACTCTGATGCACATCACTGGAATGGGCTAGCCTGATGGGAATCATCTTTATAAGACATGGCGGATCACTGACTCTGATGCACATCACTGGAACGGGCTAGCCTGATGGGGATCCTCTTTGTAAGACATGGCGGATCACAGACTCTGATGCACATCACTGGAACGGGTTAGCCTGATGGGAATCCTCTTTATAAGACACAGCAGATCACAGACTCTGATGCACATCACTGGAACGGGCTAGCCTGATGGGGATACTCTTTATAAGACACGGCGGATCACATACTTTGATACGCATCACTGGAACGTGCTAGCCTGATGGGAGTCCTCTTTATAAGACTTGGCGGAGCACAGACTGTGATGCACAGCACTGGAACGGGTGAGCCTGATGGGAATCCTCTTTGTAAGACATGGCGGATCAAAGACTCTGATGCCCATCACTGGAACAGGCTAGCCTGCTGGAAATCCTCTTTATAAGACGTGGCAGATCACAGGCTCTGATGCGCATCACTGGAACAGGCTAGCCTGATGGGGTGCCTCTTTATACGACACAGTGGATCACAGACACAGATGCACATCCCTGGAACGGGGTAGCCTGCTGGAAATCCTCTTTATAAGACACAGCGGATCACAGACTCTGATGCACATCACTGGAACGGGCTAGCCTTATGGAATCCTCTTTATAAGACACAGTGGATCACAGACTCTGATGCACATCACTGGAACGGGCTAGCCTGATGGGGATCATCTTTGTAAGACATGGCAGATCACAGACTCTGATGCACATCACTGGAACGGGCTAGCCTGATGGGAATCCTCTTTATAAGACACAGCGGATCACAGACTCTGATGCACATCACTGGAACGGGGTAGCCTGATGGGAATCCTCTTTATAAGACATGGCGGATCACAGACTCTGATGAGCATCACTGGAACGGGCTAGCCTGATGGGAATCATCTTTATAAGACACAGCGGATCACAGACTCTGATGAGCATCACTGGAACGGGCTAGCCTGATGGGAATCCTCTTTATAAGACACAGCGGATCACAGACTCTGATGCACACCTTTGGAATGGGGTAGCCTGATGGGGATCCTCTTTATAAGACACAGTGGATTACAGACTCTGTTGCGCATCACTGGAACGGGATAGCCTGATGGGGATCCTCTTTATAAGACACGACGGATCACAGACTCTGATGCACATCACTGGAACGGGCTAGCCTGATGGGAATACTCTTTATAAGACACAGCGGATCACAGACTCTGATGCACATCACTGGAACGGGCTAGCCTGATGGGAATCATCTTTATAAAACACAGCAGATCACAGACTCTGATGCACATCACTGGAACGGTCTAGCCTGATGGGAATCATCTTTATAAGACACAGCGGATAACAGACTCTGATGCACATCATTGGAACGGGCTAGCCTGATGGGAATCCTCTCTATAAGACGTGGTGGATCACAGGCTCTGATGCGCATCACTGGAACAGGCTAGCCTGCTGGAAATCCTCTTTATAAGACACAGCGGATCACTGACTCTGATGCACATCACTGGAACGGGCTAGCCTGATGGGGATCCTCTTTGTAAGACATGGCGGATCACAGACTCTGATGCACATCACTGGAACGGGTTAGCCTGATGGGAATCCTCTTTATAAGACACAGCGGATCACAGACTCTGATGCACATCACTGGAACGGGCTAGCCTGATGGGGATACTCTTTATAAGACACGGCGGATCACATACTTTGATACGCATCACTGGAACGTGCTAGCCTGATGGGAGTCCTCTTTATAAGACTTGGCGGAGCACAGACTGTGATGCACAGCACTGGAACGGGTGAGCCTGATGGGAATCCTCTTTGTAAGACATGGCGGATCAAAGACTCTGATGCCCATCACTGGAACAGGCTAGCCTGCTGGAAATCCTCTTTATAAGACGTGGCAGATCACAGGCTCTGATGCGCATCACTGGAACAGGCTAGCCTGATGGGGTGCCTCTTTATACGACACAGTGGATCACAGACACAGATGCACATCCCTGGAACGGGGTAGCCTGCTGGAAATCCTCTTTATAAGACACAGCGGATCACAGACTCTGATGCACATCACTGGAACGGGCTAGCCTTATGGAATCCTCTTTATAAGACACAGTGGATCACAGACTCTGATGCACATCACTGGAACGGGCTAGCCTGATGGGGATCATCTTTGTAAGACATGGCAGATCACAGACTCTGATGCACATCACTGGAACGGGCTAGCCTGATGGGAATCCTCTTTATAAGACACAGCGGATCACAGACTCTGATGCACATCACTGGAACGGGGTAGCCTGATGGGAATCCTCTTTATAAGACATGGCGGATCACAGACTCTGATGAGCATCACTGGAACGGGCTAGCCTGATGGGAATCATCTTTATAAGACACAGCGGATCACAGACTCTGATGAGCATCACTGGAACGGGCTAGCCTGATGGGAATCCTCTTTATAAGACACAGCGGATCACAGACTCTGATGCACACCTTTGGAATGGGGTAGCCTGATGGGGATCCTCTTTATAAGACACAGTGGATTACAGACTCTGTTGCGCATCACTGGAACGGGATAGCCTGATGGGGATCCTCTTTATAAGACACGACGGATCACAGACTCTGATGCACATCACTGGAACGGGCTAGCCTGATGGGAATACTCTTTATAAGACACAGCGGATCACAGACTCTGATGCACATCACTGGAACGGGCTAGCCTGATGGGAATCATCTTTATAAAACACAGCAGATCACAGACTCTGATGCACATCACTGGAACGGTCTAGCCTGATGGGAATCATCTTTATAAGACATGGCGGATCACAGACTCTGATGCACATCCCTGGAACGGGCTAAGCCTGATGGGAGCCCTCTTTGTAAGACTCGACGGATCACAGACTGTGATGCACATCACTGGAACGGGCTAGCCTGATGGGGATCCTCTTTATAAGACACAGCGGATCACAGACTCTGATGCACATCACTGGAACGGGTTAGCCTGATGGGAATCCTCTTTATAAGACACAGCGGATCACAGACTCTGATGCACATCACTGGAACGGGCTAGCCTGATGGGAATCCTCTTTATAAGACATGGCGGATCACAGACTCTCATGCACATTACTGGAACGGGCGAGCCTGCTGGGAATCCTCTTTATAAGACATGGCAGATCACAGGCTCTGATTCGCATCACTAGAACGGGTTAGCCTGATGAGAATCCTGTTTATCAGACATGGTGGATTACCGACTCTGATGCACATCACTGGAACAGGCTAGCATGATGGGAATCCTCTTTATAAGACACAGCGGATCACAGATGTTGATGCACATCACTGGAACGGACCAGCCTGATGGGGATCCTCTTTATAAGACACGGCGGATCACAGGCTCTGATGCACATCACTGGAACGGGCTAGCCTGATGGGAATCCTCTTTATAAGACATGGCGGATCACAGACTCTGATGCACATCACTGGAACGGGCTAGCCTGATGGGAATCCTCTTTATAAGACATGGCGGATCACAGACTCTGATGCACATCACTGGAACGGGCTAGCCTGATGGGAGCCCTCTTTATAAGGCACAGTGGATCACAGACTCTGATGCACATCATTGGAACGGGCTAGCCTGATGGGGATCCTCTTTATAAGACACAGCGGATCACAGGCTCTGATGCGCATCACTGGAATGGGCTAGCCTGATGGGGATCCTCTTTATAAGACATGGCGGATCACAGACTCTGATGCACATCACTGGAACGGGCTAGCCTGATGGGAATCCTCTTTATAAGACATGGCGGATCACAGACTCTGATGCACATCACTGGAACGGGCTAGCCTGATGGGAGCCCTCTTTATAAGGCACAGTGGATCACAGACTCTGATGCACATCATTGGAACGGTCTAGCCTGATGGGGATCCTCTTTATAAGACACAGCGGATCACAGGCTCTGATGCGCATCACTGGAATGGGCTAGCCTGATGGGGATCCTCTTTATAAGACATGGCGGATCACAGACTCTGATGACCATCACTGGAATGGGCTAGCCTAATGGGAATCCTCTTTATAAGACACAGAGGATCACAGACTCTGATGCACATCACTGGAATGAGCTAGCCTGATGGGAATCCTCTTTATAAGACATGGCGGATCACAGACTCTGATGCACATCACTGGAATGGGCTAGCCTGATGGGAATCCTCTTTATAAGACATGGCGGATCACAGACTCTGATGCACATCACTGGAACGGGCTAGCCTGATGGGAATCCTCTTTATAAGACATGGCGGATCACAGACTCTGATGCGCATCACTGGAATGGGCTAGCCTGATGGGGATCCTTTTTATAAGACACAGCGGATCACAGACTCTGATGCACATCACTGGAACGGGCTAGCCTGATGGTAATCCTCTTTAAAAGACATGGGGGATCTCAGACTCTGATGCTCATCACTGGAACGGGCTAGCCTGATAGGGATCCTCTTTATAAGACATGGCAGATCACATACTCTGATGCGCATCACTGGAATGGGCTAGCCTGATGGGGATTCTCTTTATAAGACATGGCGGATCACAGACTCTGATGCTCATCACTGGAACGGGCTAGCCTGATGGTAATCCTCTTTAAAAGACATGGGGGATCTCAGACTCTGATGCTCATCACTGGAACGGGCTAGCCTGATAGGGATCCTCTTTATAAGACATGGCAGATCACATACTCTGATGCGCATCACTGGAACGGGCTAGCCTGATGGGATCCTCTTTATAAGACACAGCAGATCACAGACTCTGATGCACATCACTGGAACAGGTTAGCCTGATGGGAATCCTCTTTATAAGACATGGCGGATCACAGACTCTGATGCACATCACTGGAACGGGTTAGCCTGATGGGAATCCTCTTTATAAGACGTGGTGGATCACAGGCTCTGATGCACATCACTGGAACAGCGCTATCCTGATGAGAATCCTCTTTATAAGACATGGCGGATCAGAGACTCTGATGCGAATCACTGGAATAGGCTAGCCTGATGGGAATCCTCTTGATAAGACACAGCGGATCACCGACTTTGATGCACATCACTGGAACAGCGCTATCCTGATGGAATCCTCTTTATAAGACATGGTGGATCACAGACTCTGATGCGCATCACTGGAACGGACCAGACAATTGGGAATCCTCTTTATAAGACATGGCGGATCACAGACTCTGATGTGGATCACTGGAACGGGCTAGCCTGATGGGAATCCGCTTTATAAGACCTGGCGGATCACAGACTCTGATGCTCATCACTGGAATGGACTAACCTGATGGGAATCCTCTTTAGAAGACACAGCGGATCACAGACTCTAATGCACATCACTGGAACGGGCTAGCCTGATGAGGATCCTCTTTATAAGACATGGCGGATCACAGACTCTGATGCGCATCACTGGAACGGGCTAGCCTGATGGGGATCCTCTTTATAAGACACAGCGGATCACAGACTCTGATGCACATCACTAGAACGGACCAGCCAATTGGGAATCCTCTTTATAAGACATGGCGGATCACAGACTCTGATGCACATCACTGGAACGGGCTAGCCTGATAGGGATACTCTTTATAAGACACGGCAGATCACATACTTTGATACGCATCACTGGAACGGGCTAGCCTGATGGGAATCCTCTTTATAAGACATGGCGGATCACAGACTCTGATGCTCATCACTGGAATGGACTAACCTGATGGAAATCCTCTTTAGAAGACACAGCGGATCACAGACTCTGATGCACATCACTGGAACGTGCTAGCCTGATGGGAATCCTCTTTATAAGACTTGGCGGAGCACAGACTGTGATGCACAGCACTGGAACGGGTGAGCCTGATGGGAATCCTCTTTGTAAGAGGTGGCGGATCACAGACTCTGATGCACATCACTGGAACGGGCTAGATTAATGGGAATCCTCTTTATAAGACACTACGGATCACAGACTCTGATGCACATCACTGGAACGGGCTAGCCTGCTGGAAATCCTCTTTATAAGATATGGCCGTTCACAGACTCTGATGCACATCACTGGAACAGGCTAGCCTGATGGGAATCCTCTTTATAAGACACAGCGGATCACAGACTCTGATGCGCATCACTGGAACGGGCTAGCCTGATAGGGATCCTCCTTATAAGACACGGCGGATCACATACTCTGATGCACATCACTGGAACGGGCTAGCCTGAAGGGAATCCTCTTTATAAGACATGGCGGATCACAGACTCTGATGCACATCACTGGAACGGGCTAGCCTGAAGAGAATCCTCTTTATAAGACATGGCGGATCAAAGACTCTGATGCACATCACTGGAACGGGCTAGCCTGATAGGGATCCTCTTTATAAGACACGGCGGATCACATACTCTGATGCGCACCACTGGAACGGGCTAGCCTGCTGGAAATCCTCTTTATAAGACACAGCAGATCACAGACTCTGATGCACATCACTGGAACGGGCTAGCCTTATGGGAATCCTCTTTATAAGACACAGCAGATCACAGACTCTGATGCACATCACTGGAACGGGTGAGCCTGATGGGAATCCTCTTTATAAGACACTGCGGATCACAGACTCTGATGCACATCACTGGAACGGGCTAGCCTGATGGGAATCCTCTTTATAAGACACGGCGGATCACAGACTCTGATGCGCATCACTGAAACAGGCTAGCCTGATGAGGATCCTCTTTATAAGACGAGGCGGATCACAGGCTCTGATGCGCATCACTGGAACAGGCTAGCCTGATGGGAATCCTCTTTATAAGACTTGGTGGATCACAGACTCTGATGCACATCACTGGAACGGGCTAGCCTGATGGGAATCCTCTTTATAAGACTTGGCCGATCTCAGACTCTGATGCACATCACTGGAACGGGTGAGCCTGATGGGAATCCTCTTTATAAGACAAGCAGCTCACAGACTCTGATGCACATCACTGGAACGGGCTAGCCTGATGGGAATCCTCTTTATAAGACGTGGCGGATCACAGACTCTGATGCACATCACTGGAACAGACCAGCCTGTTGGGAATCCTCTTTATAAGACACAGCGGATCACAGACTCTGATGCACATCACTGGAACGGGCTAGCCTGATGGGAATCCTCTTTATAAGACGTGGCGGATCACAGACTCTGATGCACATCACTGGAACAGACCAGCCTGATGGGAATCCTCTTTATAAGACACAGCGGATCACAGATTCTTATGCACATCACTGGAACGGGCTAGCCTGATGGGAATCCTCTTTATAAGACACGGCGGATCACATACTCTTGATGCACATCACTGGAACGGGCTAGCCTGAAGGGAATCCTCTTTATAAGACATGGCGGATCACAGACTCTGATGCACATCACTGGAACGGGCTAGCCTGAAGGGAATCCTCTTTATAAGACATGGTGGATCACAGACTCTGATGCGCATCACTGGAACGGGCTAGCCTGATAGAAATCCTCTTTATAAGACATGGCGGATCACAGACTCTGATGCACATCACTGGAACGGGCTAGCCTGATGGGGATCCTCTTTATAAGACATGGCGGATCACAGACTCTGATGCTCATCACTGGAACGGGCTAGCCTGATGGGAATCCTCTTTATAAGACACAGCGGATCACAGACTCTGATGCACATCACTGGAACGGTCTAGCCTGATGGGAATCCTCTCTATAAGACATGGTGGATCACAGACTCTGATGCACATCACTGGAACTGGCTAGCCTGATGGGGATCCTCTTTATACGACACAGTGGATCACAGACACAGATGCACATCCCTGGAACGGGCTAGCCTGATGGGAATCCTCTTTATAAGACACGGCGGATCACAGACTCTGATGCGCATCACTGGAACGGGCTAGCCTAATGGGAATCCTCTTTATAAGACGTGGCAGATCACAGGCTCTGATGCGCATCACTGGAACAGGCTAGCCTGATGGGGATCCTCTTTATACGACACA
Source organism: Ambystoma mexicanum (assembly GCF_040938575.1). Classification (NCBI taxonomy): domain Eukaryota; kingdom Metazoa; phylum Chordata; class Amphibia; order Caudata; family Ambystomatidae; genus Ambystoma; species Ambystoma mexicanum. The sequence goes on along the minus strand of NC_090924.1, from coordinate 1,466,534,594 downwards.
GTGGATCACAGACACAGATGCACATCCCTGGAACGGGGTAGCCTGCTGGAAATCCTCTTTATAAGACACAGCGGATCACAGACTCTGATGCACATCACTGGAACGGGCTAGCCTTATGGAATCCTCTTTATAAGACACGGCGGATCACAGACTCTGATGAGCATCACTGGAATGGGCTAGCCTGATGGGAATCCTCTTTATAAGACATGGCGGATCACAGACTCTGATGAGCATCACTGGAACGGGCTAGCCTGATGGGAATCCTCTTTATAAGACACAGCGGATCACAGACTCTGATGTGCATCACTGGAACGGGCTAGCCTGATGGGAATCATCTTTATAAGACACAGCGGATCACAGACTCTGATGAGCATCACTGGAACGGGCTAGCCAATTGGGAATCCTCTTTATAAGACAAGGCGGATCACAGACTCTGATGCACATCACTGGAACGGACCAGCCAATTGGGAATCCTCTTTATAAGACATGGCGGATCATAGACTCTGATGCACATCCCTGGAACGGGCTAAGCCTGATGGGAGCCCTCTTTGTAAGACTCGACGGATCACAGACTGTGATGCACATCACTGGAACGGGCTAGCCTGATGGGGATCCTCTTTATAAGACACAGCGGATCACAGACTCTGATGCACATCACTGGAACGGGTTAGCCTGATGGGAATCCTCTTTATAAGACACAGCGGATCACAGACTCTGATGCACATCACTGGAACGGGCTAGCCTGATGGGAATCCTCTTTATAAGACATGGCGGATCACAGACTCTCATGCACATCACTGGAACGGGCGAGCCTGCTGGGAATCCTCTTTATAAGACATGGCAGATCACAGGCTCTGATTCGCATCACTAGAACGGGTTAGCCTGATGAGAATCCTGTTTATCAGACATGGTGGATTACCGACTCTGATGCACATCACTGGAACAGGCTAGCATGATGGGAATCCTCTTTATAAGACACAGCGGATCACAGATTTTGATGCACATCACTGGAACGGACCAGCCTGATGGGGATCCTCTTTATAAGACACGGCGGATCACAGGCTCTGATGCACATCACTGGAACGGGCTAGCCTGATGGGAATCCTCTTTATAAGACACAGCGGATCACAGACTCTGATGCACATCACTGGAATGGGCTAGCCTGATGGGAATCATCTTTATAAGACATGGCGGATCACTGACTCTGATGCACATCACTGGAACGGGCTAGCCAATTGGGAATCCTCTTTATAAGACAAGGCGGATCACAGACTCTGATGCACATCACTGGAACGGACCAGCCAATTGGGAATCCTCTTTATAAGACATGGCGGATCATAGACTCTGATGCACATCACTGGAACGGGTTAGCCTGATGGGAATCCTCTTTATAAGACACAGCGGATCACAGACTCTGATGCACATCACTGGAATGGGCTAGCCTGATGGGAATCATCTTTATAAGACATGGCGGATCACTGACTCTGATGCACATCACTGGAACGGGCTAGCCTGATGGGGATCCTCTTTGTAAGACATGGCGGATCACAGACTCTGATGCACATCACTGGAACGGGTTAGCCTGATGGGAATCCTCTTTATAAGACACAGCGGATCACAGACTCTGATGCACATCACTGGAACGGGCTAGCCTGATGGGGATACTCTTTATAAGACACGGCGGATCACATACTTTGATACGCATCACTGGAACGTGCTAGCCTGATGGGAGTCCTCTTTATAAGACTTGGCGGAGCACAGACTGTGATGCACAGCACTGGAACGGGTGAGCCTGATGGGAATCCTCTTTGTAAGACATGGCGGATCAAAGACTCTGATGCCCATCACTGGAACAGGCTAGCCTGCTGGAAATCCTCTTTATAAGACGTGGCAGATCACAGGCTCTGATGCGCATCACTGGAACAGGCTAGCCTGATGGGGTTCCTCTTTATACGACACAGTGGATCACAGACACAGATGCACATCCCTGGAACGGGGTAGCCTGCTGGAAATCCTCTTTATAAGACACAGCGGATCACAGACTCTGATGCACATCACTGGAACGGGCTAGCCTTATGGAATCCTCTTTATAAGACACAGTGGATCACAGACTCTGATGCACATCACTGGAACGGGCTAGCCTGATGGGGATCATCTTTGTAAGACATGGCAGATCACAGACTCTGATGCACATCACTGGAACGGGCTAGCCTGATGGGAATCCTCTTTATAAGACACAGCGGATCACAGACTCTGATGCACATCACTGGAACGGGGTAGCCTGATGGGAATCCTCTTTATAAGACATGGCGGATCACAGACTCTGATGAGCATCACTGGAACGGGCTAGCCTGATGGGAATCATCTTTATAAGACACAGCGGATCACAGACTCTGATGAGCATCACTGGAACGGGCTAGCCTGATGGGAATCCTCTTTATAAGACACAGCGGATCACAGACTCTGATGCACACCTTTGGAATGGGGTAGCCTGATGGGGATCCTCTTTATAAGACACAGTGGATTACAGACTCTGTTGCGCATCACTGGAACGGGATAGCCTGATGGGGATCCTCTTTATAAGACACGACGGATCACAGACTCTGATGCACATCACTGGAACGGGCTAGCCTGATGGGAATACTCTTTATAAGACACAGCGGATCACAGACTCTGATGCACATCACTGGAACGGGCTAGCCTGATGGGAATCATCTTTATAAGACACAGCAGATCACAGACTCTGATGCACATCACTGGAACGGGCTAGCCTGATGGGAATCATCTTTATAAGACATGGCGGATCACAGACTCTGATGCACATCCCTGGAACGGGCTAAGCCTGATGGGAGCCCTCTTTGTAAGACTCGACGGATCACAGACTGTGATGCACATCACTGGAACGGGCTAGCCTGATGGGGATCCTCTTTATAAGACACAGCGGATCACAGACTCTGATGCACATCACTGGAACGGGTTAGCCTGATGGGAATCCTCTTTATAAGACACAGCGGATCACAGACTCTGATGCACATCACTGGAACGGGCTAGCCTGATGGGAAACCTCTTTATAAGACATGGCGGATCACAGACTCTCATGCACATCACTGGAACGGGCGAGCCTGCTGGGAATCCTCTTTATAAGACATGGCAGATCACAGGCTCTGATTCGCATCACTAGAACGGGTTAGCCTGATGAGAATCCTGTTTATCAGACATGGTGGATTACCGACTCTGATGCACATCACTGGAACAGGCTAGCATGATGGGAATCCTCTTTATAAGACACAGCGGATCACAGATGTTGATGCACATCACTGGAACGGACCAGCCTGATGGGGATCCTCTTTATAAGACACGGCGGATCACAGGCTCTGATGCACATCACTGGAACGGGCTAGCCTGATGGGAATCCTCTTTATAAGACATGGCGGATCACAGACTCTGATGCACATCACTGGAACGGGCTAGCCTGATGGGAATCCTCTTTATAAGACATGGCGGATCACAGACTCTGATGCACATCACTGGAATGGGCTAGCCTGATGGGAATCCTCTTTATAAGACATGGCGGATCACAGACTCTGATGCACATCACTGGAACGGGCTAGCCTGATGGGAGCCCTCTTTATAAGGCACAGTGGATCACAGACTCTGATGCACATCATTGGAACGGGCTAGCCTGATGGGGATCCTCTTTATAAGACACAGCGGATCACAGGCTCTGATGCGCATCACTGGAATGGGCTAGCCTGATGGGGATCCTCTTTATAAGACATGGCGGATCACAGACTCTGATGCACATCACTGGAACGGGCTAGCCTGATGGGAATCCTCTTTATAAGACATGGCGGATCACAGACTCTGATGCACATCACTGGAACGGGCTAGCCTGATGGGAGCCCTCTTTATAAGGCACAGTGGATCACAGACTCTGATGCACATCATTGGAACGGTCTAGCCTGATGGGGATCCTCTTTATAAGACACAGCGGATCACAGGCTCTGATGCGCATCACTGGAATGGGCTAGCCTGATGGGGATCCTCTTTATAAGACATGGCGGATCACAGACTCTGATGACCATCACTGGAATGGGCTAGCCTAATGGGAATCCTCTTTATAAGACACAGAGGATCACAGACTCTGATGCACATCACTGGAATGAGCTAGCCTGATGGGAATCCTCTTTATAAGACATGGCGGATCACAGACTCTGATGCACATCACTGGAATGGGCTAGCCTGATGGGAATCCTCTTTATAAGACATGGCGGATCACAGACTCTGATGCACATCACTGGAACGGGCTAGCCTGATGGGAATCCTCTTTATAAGACATGGCGGATCACAGACTCTGATGCGCATCACTGGAATGGGCTAGCCTGATGGGGATCCTTTTTATAAGACACAGCGGATCACAGACTCTGATGCACATCACTGGAACGGGCTAGCCTGATGGTAATCCTCTTTAAAAGACATGGCAGATCACATACTCTGATGCGCATCACTGGAATTTGCTAGCCTGATGGGGATTCTCTTTATAAGACATGGCGGATCACAGACTCTGATGCTCATCACTGGAACGGGCTAGCCTGATAGTAATCCTCTTTAAAAGACATGGGGGATCTCAGACTCTGATGCTCATCACTGGAACGGGCTAGCCTGATAGGGATCCTCTTTATAAGACATGGCAGATCACATACTCTGATGCGCATCACTGGAACGGGCTAGCCTGATGGGATCCTCTTTATAAGACACAGCAGATCACAGACTCTGATGCACATCACTGGAACAGGTTAGCCTGATGGGAATCCTCTTTATAAGACATGGCGGATCACAGACTCTGATGCACATCACTGGAACGGGTTAGCCTGATGGGAATCCTCTTTATAAGACGTGGTGGATCACAGGCTCTGATGCACATCACTGGAACAGCGCTATCCTGATGAGAATCCTCTTTATAAGACATGGCGGATCAGAGACTCTGATGCGCATCACTGGAATAGGCTAGCCTGATGAGAATCCTCTTGATAAGACACAGCGGATCACCGACTTTGATGCACATCACTGGAACAGCGCTATCCTGATGGAATCCTCTTTATAAGACATGGTGGATCACAGACTCTGATGCGCATCACTGGAACGGACCAGACAATTGGGAATCCTCTTTATAAGACATGGCGGATCACAGACTCTGATGTGGATCACTGGAACGGGCTAGCCTGATGGGAATCTGCTTTATAAGACCTGGCGGATCACAGACTCTGATGCTCATCACTGGAATGGACTAACCTGATGGGAATCCTCTTTAGAAGACACAGCGGATCACAGACTCTAATGCACATCACTGGAACGGGCTAGCCTGATGAGGATCCTCTTTATAAGACATGGCGGATCACAGACTCTGATGCGCATCACTGGAACGGGCTAGCCTGATGGGGATCCTCTTTATAAGACACAGCGGATCACAGACTCTGATGCACATCACTAGAACGGACCAGCCAATTGGGAATCCTCTTTATAAGACATGGCGGATCACAGACTCTGATGCACATCACTGGAACGGGCTAGCCTGATAGGGATACTCTTTATAAGACACGGCAGATCACATACTTTGATACGCATCACTGGAACGGGCTAGCCTGATGGGAATCCTCTTTATAAGACATGGCGGATCACAGACTCTGATGCTCATCACTGGAATGGACTAACCTGATGGAAATCCTCTTTAGAAGACACAGCGGATCACAGACTCTGATGCACATCACTGGAACGTGCTAGCCTGATGGGAATCCTCTTTATAAGACTTGGCGGAGCACAGACTGTGATGCACAGCACTGGAATGGGTGAGCCTGATGGGAATCCTCTTTGTAAGAGGTGGCGGATCACAGACTCTGATGCACATCACTGGAACGGGCTAGCCTAATGGGAATCCTCTTTATAAGACACAGCGGATCACAGATTCTGATGCACATCACTGGAACGGGCTAGCCTGCTGGAAATCCTCTTTATAAAACACTACGGATCACAGACTCTGATGCACATCACTGGAACGGGCTAGCCTGCTGGAAATCCTCTTTATAAGATATGGCCGTTCACAGACTCTGATGCACATCACTGGAACAGGCTAGCCTGATGGGAATCCTCTTTATAAGACACAGCGGATCACAGACTCTGATGCGCATCACTGGAACGGGCTAGCCTGATAGGGATCTTCCTTATAAGACACGGCGGATCACATACTCTGATGCACATCACTGGAACGGGCTAGCCTGAAGGGAATCCTCTTTATAAGACATGGCGGATCACAGACTCTGATGCACATCACTGGAACGGGCTAGCCTGAAGAGAATCCTCTTTATAAGACATGGCGGATCAAAGACTCTGATGCACATCACTGGAACGGGCTAGCCTGATAGGGATCCTCTTTATAAGACACGGCGGATCACATACTCTGATGCGCACCACTGGAACGGGCTAGCCTGCTGGAAATCCTCTTTATAAGACACAGCAGATCACAGACTCTGATGCACATCACTGGAACGGGCTAGCCTTATGGGAATCCTCTTTATAAGACACAGCAGATCACAGACTCTGATGCACATCACTGGAACGGGTGAGCCTGATGGGAATCCTCTTTATAAGACACTGCGGATCACAGACTCTGATGCACATCACTGGAACGGGCTAGCCTGATGGGAATCCTCTTTATAAGACACGGCGGATCACAGACTCTGATGCGCATCACTGAAACAGGCTAGCCTGATGAGGATCCTCTTTATAAGACGAGGCGGATCACAGGCTCTGATGCGCATCACTGGAACAGGCTAGCCTGATGGGAATCCTCTTTATAAGACTTGGTGGATCACAGACTCTGATGCACATCACTGGAACGGGCTAGCCTGATGGGAATCCTCTTTATAAGACTTGGCCGATCTCAGACTCTGATGCACATCACTGGAACGGGTGAGCCTGATGGGAATCCTCTTTATAAGACAAGCAGCTCACAGACTCTGATGCACATCACTGGAACGGGCTAGCCTGATGGGAATCCTCTTTATAAGACGTGGCGGATCACAGACTCTGATGCACATCACTGGAACAGACCAGCCTGTTGGGAATCCTCTTTATAAGACACAGCGGATCACAGACTCTGATGCACATCACTGGAACGGGCTAGCCTGATGGGAATCCTCTTTATAAGACGTGGCGGATCACAGACTCTGATGCACATCACTGGAACAGACCAGCCTGATGGGAATCCTCTTTATAAGACACAGCGGATCACAGATTCTTATGCACATCACTGGAACGGGCTAGCCTGATGGGAATCCTCTTTATAAGACACGGCGGATCACATACTCTTGATGCACATCACTGGAACGGGCTAGCCTGAAGGGAATCCTCTTTATAAGACATGGCGGATCACAGACTCTGATGCACATCACTGGAACGGGCTAGCCTGAAGGGAATCCTCTTTATAAGACATGGTGGATCACAGACTCTGATGCGCATCACTGGAACGGGCTAGCCTGATAGAAATCCTCTTTATAAGACATGGCGGATCACAGACTCTGATGCACATCACTGGAACGGGCTAGCCTGATGGGGATCCTCTTTATAAGACATGGCGGATCACAGACTCTGATGCTCATCACTGGAACGGGCTAGCCTGATGGGAATCCTCTCTATAAGACATGGCGGATCACAGACTCTGATGCACATCACTGGAATGGGCTAGCCTGATGGGGATCCTCTTTATACGACACAGTGGATCACAGACACTGATGCACATCCCTGGAACGGGCTAGCCAAATGGGAATCCTCTTTATAAGACACGGCGGATAACAGACTCTGATGCACATCACTGGAATGGGCCAGCTTGATGGGAATCCTCTTTATAAGACACGGCGGATCACAGACTCTGATGCGCATCACTGGAACGGGCTAGCCTGATGAGGATCCTCTTTATAAGACGTGGCGGATCACAGGCTCTGATGCGCATCACTGGAACAGGCTAGCCTGATGGGATCCTCTTTATAAGACACAGCAGATCACAGACTCTGATGCGCATCGCTGGAACGGGCTAGCCTGATGGGATCCTCTTTATAAGACATGATGGATCACAGACTCTGATGCGCATCACTGGAACGGGATAGCCTGATGGGAATCCTCTTTATAAGACGTGGCGGATCACAGGCTCTGATGCGCATCACTGGAACAGGCTAGCCTGCTGGAAATCCTCTTTATAAGACACAGCGGATCACAGATTCTGATGCACATCACTGGAATGGGCTAGCCTGCTGGAAATCCTCTTTATAAAACACTACGGATCACAGACTCTGATGCACATCACTGGAATGGGCTAGCCTGCTGGAAATCCTCTTTATAAGACATGGCCGTTCACAGACTCTGATGCACATCACTGGAACGGGGTAGCCTGATGGGAATCCTCTTTATAAGACACAGCGTATCACAGACTCTGATAAACATCGCTGGAACGGGCTAGCCTGCTGGGAATCCTCTTTATAAGACACAGCGGATCACAGATAATTATGCACATCACTGGAACGGGCTAGCCTTATGGGGATCCTCCTTATAAGACACGGCGGATCACATACTCTGATGCACATCACTGGAACGGGCTAGCCTGAAGGGAATCCTCTTTATAAGACATGGCGGATCACAGACTCTGATGCACATCACTGGAACGGGCTAGCCTGAAGAGAATCCTCTTTATAAGACATGGCGGATCACAGACTCTGATGCACATCACTGGAACGGGCTAGCCTGAAGGGAATCCTCTTTATAAGACATGGCGGATCACAGACTCTGATGCGCATCACTGGAACGGGCTAGCCTGAAGAGAATCCTCTTTATAAGACACGGCGGATCACATACTCTGATGCGCACCACTGGAACGGGCTAGCCTGCTGGAAATCCTCTTTATAAGACATGGCGGATCACAGACTCTGATGCACATCACTGGAACAGGCTAGCCTTATGGGAATCCTCTTTATAAGACACAGCAGATCACAGACTCTGATGCACATCACTGGAACGGGTGAGCCTGATGGGAATCCTCTTTATAAGACACTGCGGATCACAGACTCTGATGAGCATCACTGGAACGGGCTAGCCTGATGGGAATCCTCTTTATAAGACACAGCGGATCACAGACTCTGATGCACATCACTGGAACGGGCTAGCCTGATGGGAATCCTCTTTATAAGACACAGCGGATCACAGACTCTGATGCACATCACTGGAACGGGCTAGCCTGATGGGAATCCTCTTTATAAGACACGGCGGATCACAGACTCTGATGCGCATCACTGAAACAGGCTAGCCTGATGAGGATCCTCTTTATAAGACGTGGCGGATCACAGGCTCTGATGCGCATCACTGGAACAGGCTAGCCTGATGGGAATCCTCTTTATAAGACACAGCGGATCACAGACTCTGATGCGCATCACTGGAATGGGCTAGCCTGCTGAAAATCCTCTTGATAAGACACAGCGGATCACAGACTCTGATGCACATCACTGGAACGGGCTAGCCTGATGGGAATCCTCTTTATAAGACTTGGTGGATCACAGACTCTGATGCACATCACTGGAACGGGCTAGCCTGATGGGAATCCTCTTTATAAGACTTGGCCGATCTCAGACTCTGATGCACATCACTGGAACGGGTGAGCCTGATGGGAATCCTCTTTATAAGACAAGCAGCTCACAGACTCTGATGCACATCACTGGAACGGGGTAGCCTGATGGGAATCCTCTTTATAAGACACAGCGGATCACAGACTCTGATAAACATCGCTGGAACGGGCTAGCCTGCTGGGAATCCTCTTTATAAGACACAGCGGATCACACATAATTATGCACATCACTGGAACGGGCTAGCCTTATGGGGATCCTCCTTATAAGACACGGCGGATCACATACTCTGATGCACATCACTGGAACGGGCTAGCCTGAAGGGAATCCTCTTTATAAGACATGGCGGATCACAGACTCTGATGCACATCACTGGAACGGGCTAGCCTGAAGAGAATCCTCTTTATAAGACATGGCGGATCACAGACTCTGATGCACATCACTGGAACGGGCTAGCCTGAAGGGAATCCTCTTTATAAGACATGGCGGATCACAGACTCTGATGCGCATCACTGGAACGGGCTAGCCTGAAGAGAATCCTCTTTATAAGACACGGCGGATCACATACTCTGATGCGCACCACTGGAACGGGCTAGCCTGCTGGAAATCCTCTTTATAAGACATGGCGGATCACAGACTCTGATGCACATCACTGGAACAGGCTAGCCTTATGGGAATCCTCTTTATAAGACACAGCAGATCACAGACTCTGATGCACATCACTGGAACGGGTGAGCCTGATGGGAATCCTCTTTATAAGACACTGCGGATCACAGACTCTGATGAGCATCACTGGAACGGGCTAGCCTGATGGGAATCCTCTTTATAAGACACAGCGGATCACAGACTCTGATGCACATCACTGGAACGGGCTAGCCTGATGGGAATCCTCTTTATAAGACACAGCGGATCACAGACTCTGATGCACATCACTGGAACGGGCTAGCCTGATGGGAATCCTCTTTATAAGACACGGCGGATCACAGACTCTGATGCGCATCACTGAAACAGGCTAGCCTGATGAGGATCCTCTTTATAAGACGTGGCGGATCACAGGCTCTGATGCGCATCACTGGAACAGGCTAGCCTGATGGGAATCCTCTTTATAAGACACAGCGGATCACAGACTCTGATGCGCATCACTGGAATGGGCTAGCCTGCTGAAAATCCTCTTGATAAGACACAGCGGATCACAGACTCTGATGCACATCACTGGAACGGGCTAGCCTGATGGGAATCCTCTTTATAAGACTTGGTGGATCACAGACTCTGATGCACATCACTGGAACGGGCTAGCCTGATGGGAATCCTCTTTATAAGACTTGGCCGATCTCAGACTCTGATGCACATCACTGGAACGGGTGAGCCTGATGGGAATCCTCTTTATAAGACAAGCAGCTCACAGACTCTGATGCACATCACTGGAACGGGCTAGCCTGATGGGAATCCTCTTAATAAGACGTGGCGGATCACAGACTCTGATGCACATCACTGGAACAGACCAGCCTGATGGGAATCCTCTTTATAAGACACAGCGGATCACAGATTCTTATGCACATCACTGGAACGGGCTAGCCTGATAGGGATCCTCTTTATAAGACACGGCGGATCACATACTCTTGATGCACATCACTGGAACGGGCTAGCCTGAAGGGAATCCTCTTTATAAGACATGGCGGATCACAGACTCTGATGCACATCACTGGAACGGGCTAGCCTGATAGAAATCCTCTTTATAAGACATGGCGGATCACAGACTCTGATGCACATCACTGGAACGGGCTAGCCTGATGGGGATCCTCTTTATAAGACATGGCGGATCACGGACTCTGATGCTCATCACTGGAACGGGCTAGCCTGATGGGAATCCTCTCTATAAGACATGGCGGATCACAGACTCTGATGCACATCACTGGAATGGGCTAGCCTGATGGGGATCCTCTTTATACGACACAGTGGATCACAGACACTGATGCACATCCCTGGAACGGGCTAGCCAAATGGGAATCCTCTTTATAAGACACGGCGGATCACAGACTCTGATGCAGATCACTGGAATGGGCCAGCTTGATCGGAATCCTCTTTATAAGACACGGCGGATCACAGACTCTGATGCGCATCACTGGAACGGGCTAGCCTGATGAGGATCCTCTTTATAAGACGTGGCGGATCACAGGCTCTGATGCGCATCACTGGAACAGGCTAGCCTGATGGGATCCTCTTTATAAGACACAGCAGATCACAGACTCTGATGCGCATCACTGGAACAGGCTAGCCTGATGGGAATCCTCTTTATAAGACGTGGCGGATCACAGGCTCTGATGCGCATCACTGGAACAGGCTAGCCTGATGGGAATCCTCTTTATAAGACATGGCGGATCACAGACTCTGATGCACATCACTGGAATGGGCTAGCCTGATGGAATCCTCTTTATAAGACATGGCGGATCGCAGACTCTGATGCACATCACTGGAACAGGCTAGCCTGATGGGATCCTCTTTATAAGACATGGCGGATCACAGACTCTGACGCTCATCACTGGAACGGGCTAGCCTGATGGGGATCCTCTTTATAAGACATGGCGGATCACAGACTCTGATGCTCATCACTGGAACGTGCTAGCCTGATGGGAATCCTCTCTATAAGACATGGCGGATCACAGACTCTGATGCACATCACTGGAATGGGCTAGCCTGATGGGGATCCTCTTTATAAGACACAGTGGATCACAGACTCTGATGCACATCACTGGAATGGGTGAGCCTCATGGGAATCCTCTTTATAAGACACTGCGGATCACAGACTCTGATGAGCATCACTGGAACGGGCTAGCCTGATGGGAATCCAATTTATAAGACACGGCGGATCACAGACTCTGATGCGCATCACTGGAACAGGCTAGCCTGCTGGAAATCCTCTTGATAAGACACAGCGGATCACAGACTCTGATGCTCATCACTGGAACGGACTAGCCTGATGGGAATCCTCTTTATAAGACTTGGTGGATCACAGACTCTGATGCACTTCACTGGAATGGGCTAGCCTGATGGGAATCCTCTTTATAAGACAAGCAGATCACAGACTCTGATGCACATCACTGGAACGGGCTAGCCTGATGGGAATCCTCTTTATAAGACACAGCGGATCACAGATTCTTATGCACATCACTGGAGCGGGCTAGCCTGATAGGGATCCTCTTTATAAGACGTGGCGGATCACAGACTCTGATGCACATCACTGGAACAGACCAGCCTGATGGGAATCCTCTTTAGAAGACAGCAGATCACAGACTCTGATAAACATCACTGGAACGGGATAGCCTGCTGGGAATCCTCTTTATAAGACACAGCGGATCACAGATTCTTATGCACATCACTGGAGCGGGCTAGCCTGATAGGGATCCTCTTTATAAGACACGGCGGATCACATACTCTGATGCACATCACTGGAACGGGCTAGCCTGAAGGGCATCCTCTTTATAAGACATGGCGGATCACAGACTCTGATGCACATCACTGGAACGGGCTAGCCTGAAGGGAATCCGCTTTATAAGACACGGCGGATCACAGACTCTGATGCGCACCACTGGAACGGGCTAGCCTGATAGAAATCCTCTTTATAAGACATGGCGGATCACAGACTCTGATGCACATCACTGGAACGGGCTAGCCTGATGGGGATCCTCTTTATAAGACATGGCAGATCACAGACTCTGATGCTCATCACTGGAACGGGCTAGCCTGATGGGAATCCTCTCTATAAGACATGGCGGATCACAGACTCTGATGCTCATCACTGGAATGGGCTAGCCTGATGGGGATCCTCTTTATACGACACAGTGGATCACAGACTCTGATGCACATCCCTGGAACGGGCTAGCCTGATGGGAATCCTCTTTATAAAACACGGCGGATCACAGACTCTGATGCACATCACTGGAACGGGCCAGCTTGATGGGAATCCTCTTTATAAGACACGGCGGATCACAGACTCTGATGCACATCACTGGAACGGGCTAGCTTGATGAGGATCCTCTTTATAAGACGTGGCGGATCACAGGCTCTGATGCGCATCACTGGAACAGGCTAGCCTGATGGGATCCTCTTTATAAGACACAGCAGATCACAGACTCTGATGCGCATCACTGGAACGGGCTAGCCTGATGGGAATCCTCTTTATAAGACGTGGCGGATCACAGGCTCTGATGCACATCACTGGAACAGGCTAGCCTGCTGGAAATCCTCTTTATAAGACACAGCAGATCACAGACTCTGATGAGCATCACTGGAACAGGCGAGCCAGATGGAATCCTCTTTATAAGACATGGCGGATCACAGACTCTAATGCTCATCACTGGAACGGCTAGCCTGATGGAATCCTCTTTATAAGACATGGCGGATCACAGACTCTGATGCACATCACTGTAACCGGCTAGCCTGATGGGGATCCTCTTCATAAGACATGGCGGATCACAGACTCTGATGCTCATCACTGGAACGGGCTAGCCTGATGGGAATCCTCTCTATAAGACATGGCGGATCACAGACTCTGTTGCACATCACTGCAATGGGCTAGCCTGATGGGGATCCTCTTTATACGACACAGTGGATCACAGACACTGATGCACATCCCTGGAACGGGCTAGCCTGATGGGAATCCTCTTTATAAGACACGGCGGATCACAGACTCTGATGCGCATCACTGGAACGGGCTAGCCTGATGAGGATCCTCTTTATAAGACGTGGCGGATCACAGGCTCTGATGCGCATCACTGGAACAGGCTAGCCTGATGGGATCCTCTTTATAAGACACAGCAGATCACAGACTCTGATGCGCATCGCTGGAACGGGCTAGCCTCCTGGAAATCCTCTTTATAAGACACAGCGGATCACAGACTCTGATGCACATCACTGGAGCGGGCTAGCCTGATGGGAATCCTCTCTATAAGACATGGCGGATCACAGACTCTGATGCACATCACTGGAATGGGCTAGCCTGATGGGAATCCTCTTTATACGACACAGTGGATCACAGACACAGATGCACATCCCTGGATCGGGCTAGCCTGATGGGAATCCTCTTTATAAGACACGGCGGATCACAGACTCTGATGCGCATCACTGGAACGGGCTAGCCTAATGGGAATCCTCTTTATAAGACGTGGTGGATTACAGGCTCTGATGCGCATCACTGGAACAGGCTAGCCTGCTGGAAATCCTCTTTATAAGACACAGCGGATAACAGACTCTGATGCGCATCACTGGAACGGGCTAGCCTAATGGGAATCCTCTTTATAAGACGTGGCGGATTACAGGCTCTGATGCGCATCACTGGAACAGGCTAGCCTGCTGGAAATCCTCTTTATAAGACACAGCGGATAACAGACTCTGATGCACATCATTGGAACGGGCTAGCCTGATGGGAATCCTCTCTATAAGACGTGGTGGATCACAGGCTCTGATGCGCATCACTGGAACAGGCTAGCCTGCTGGAAATCCTCTTTATAAGACACAGCGGATCACAGACTCTGATGCACATCACTGGAACGGGCTAGCCTGATGGGAATCCTCTTTATAAGGCATGGCGGATCACAGACTCTGATGAGCATCACTGGAACGGGCTAGCCTGATGGGAATCCTCTTTATAAGACACGGCGAATCACAGACTCTGATGCACATCACTGGAATGGACTAACCTGATGGGAATCCTCTTTATAAGACACAGCGGATCACAGACTCTGATGCACATCACTGGAACGGGCTAGCCTGATGGGAATCCTCTTTATAAGACACGGCGGATTACAGACTGATGCGCATCACTGGAATGGGCTAGCCTGATGGGAATCCTCTTTATAAGACATGGCGGATCACAGACTCTGATGCACATCACTGGAACGGGCTAGCCTGCTGGGAATCCTCTTTATAAGACATGGCAGATCACAGGCTCTGATTCGCATCACTAGAACGGGCTAGCCTGATGAGAATCCTGTTTATCAGACATGGTGGATTACCGACTCTGATGCACATCACTGGAACGGGTTAGCCTGATGGGAATCCTCTTTATAAGACATGGCAGATCACAGAATCTGATGCGCATCACTAGAACGGGCTAGCCTGAGGGGGATCCTCTTTATAAGACACGGCGGATCACAGACTCTGATGCGCATCACTGGAACGGGCTAGCCTGATGGGGATCCTCTTTATAAGACACGGCGGATCACAGACTCTGATGCACATCACTGGAACGGGCTAGCCTGATGGGGATCCTCTTTATAAGACACAGCTGGTCACAGACTCTGATGCACATCACTGGAACGGGCTAGCCTGATGGGAATCCTCTTTATAAGACTTGGTGGATCACAGACTCTGATGCACATCACTGGAACGGGCTAGCCTGATGGGAATCCTCTTTATAAGACACAGCGGATCACAGTCTCTGATGCACATCACTGGAACGGGCTAGCCTGATGGGAATCCTCTTTATAAGACTTGGTGGATCACAGACTCTGATGCACATCACTGGAACGGGCTAGCCTTATGGGGATCCTCTTTATAAGACAAGCAGATCACAGACTCTGATGCGCATCACTGGAACGGGCTAGCCTGATGGGGATCCTCTTTATAAGACACAGCGGATCACAGACTCTGATGAGCATCACTGGAACGGGCTAGCCTGATGGGAATCCTCTTTATAAGACGTGGCGGATCACAGACTCTGATGCACATCACTGGAACAGACCAGCCTGATGGGAATCCTCTTTATAAGACACAGCAGATCACAGACTCTGATAAACATCACTGGAACGGGATAGCCTGCTGGGAATCCTCTTTATAAGACACAGCGGATCACATACTCTGATGCGCATCACTGGAACGGGCTAGCCTGAAGGGAATCCTCTTTATAAGACACGGCGGATCACAGACTCTGATGCACACCTTTGGAATGGGCTAGCCTGATGAGGATCCTCTTTATAAGACGTGGCGGATCACAGGCTCTGATGTACATCACTGGAACGGGATAGCCTGCTGGGAATCCTCTTTATAAGACACAGCGGATCACATACTCTGATGCACATCACTGGAACGGGCTAGCCTGAAGGGAATCCTCTTTATAAGACATGGCAGATCACAGACTCTGATGCACATCACTGGAACGGGCTAGCCTGTTGGGAATCCTCTTTATAAGACATGGCAGATCACAGAATCTGATGCGCATCACTAGAACGGGCTAGCCTGAAGGGGATCCTCTTTATAAGACATGGCAGATCACAGACTCTGATGCGCATCACTGGAACGGGATAGTCTGATGGGGAACCTCTTTACAAGAAACGGTGGATCACCCACTCTGATGCGCATCACTGGAATGGGCTAGCCTGATGGGAATCCTCTTTATAAGACACTGCGGATTACAGACTCTGATGCACATCACTGGAATGGGCTAGCCTGATGGGGATCCTCTTTATAAGACACAGCGGATCACAGACTCTGATGCACATCACTGGAATGGGCTAGCCTTATGGGAATCCTCTTTATAAGACATGACGGATCACAGACTCTAGTGCACATCACTGGAACGGGATAGTCTGATGGGGAACCTCTTTACAAGACACGGTGGATCACCCACTCTGATGCGCATCACTGGAATGGGCGAGCCTGATGGGAATCCTCTTTATAAAACACGGCGGATCACAGACTCTGATGCACATCACTGGAACGGGCCAGCTTGATGGGAATCCTCTTTATAAGACACGGCGGATCACAGACTCTGATGCACATCACTGGAACGGGCTAGCTTGATGAGGATCCTCTTTATAAGACGTGGCGGATCACAGGCTCTGATGCGCATCACTGGAACAGGCTAGCCTGATGGGATCCTCTTTATAAGACACAGCAGATCACAGACTCTGATGCGCATCACTGGAACGGGCTAGCCTGATGGGAATCCTCTTTATAAGACGTGGCGGATCACAGGCTCTGATGCACATCACTGGAACAGGCTAGCCTGCTGGAAATCCTCTTTATAAGACACAGCAGATCACAGACTCTGATGAGCATCACTGGAACAGGCGAGCCAGATGGAATCCTCTTTATAAGACATGGCGGATCACAGACTCTAATGCTCATCACTGGAACGGCTAGCCTGATGGAATCCTCTTTATAAGACATGGCGGATCACAGACTCTGATGCACATCACTGTAACCGGCTAGCCTGATGGGGATCCTCTTCATAAGACATGGCGGATCACAGACTCTGATGCTCATCACTGGAACGGGCTAGCCTGATGGGAATCCTCTCTATAAGACATGGCGGATCACAGACTCTGTTGCACATCACTGCAATGGGCTAGCCTGATGGGGATCCTCTTTATACGACACAGTGGATCACAGACACTGATGCACATCCCTGGAACGGGCTAGCCTGATGGGAATCCTCTTTATAAGACACGGCGGATCACAGACTCTGATGCGCATCACTGGAACGGGCTAGCCTGATGAGGATCCTCTTTATAAGACGTGGCGGATCACAGGCTCTGATGCGCATCACTGGAACAGGCTAGCCTGATGGGATCCTCTTTATAAGACACAGCAGATCACAGACTCTGATGCGCATCGCTGGAACGGGCTAGCCTCCTGGAAATCCTCTTTATAAGACACAGCGGATCACAGACTCTGATGCACATCACTGGAGCGGGCTAGCCTGATGGGAATCCTCTCTATAAGACATGGCGGATCACAGACTCTGATGCACATCACTGGAATGGGCTAGCCTGATGGGAATCCTCTTTATACGACACAGTGGATCACAGACACAGATGCACATCCCTGGATCGGGCTAGCCTGATGGGAATCCTCTTTATAAGACACGGCGGATCACAGACTCTGATGCGCATCACTGGAACGGGCTAGCCTAATGGGAATCCTCTTTATAAGACGTGGTGGATTACAGGCTCTGATGCGCATCACTGGAACAGGCTAGCCTGCTGGAAATCCTCTTTATAAGACACAGCGGATAACAGACTCTGATGCGCATCACTGGAACGGGCTAGCCTAATGGGAATCCTCTTTATAAGACGTGGCGGATTACAGGCTCTGATGCGCATCACTGGAACAGGCTAGCCTGCTGGAAATCCTCTTTATAAGACACAGCGGATAACAGACTCTGATGCACATCATTGGAACGGGCTAGCCTGATGGGAATCCTCTCTATAAGACGTGGTGGATCACAGGCTCTGATGCGCATCACTGGAACAGGCTAGCCTGCTGGAAATCCTCTTTATAAGACACAGCGGATCACAGACTCTGATGCACATCACTGGAACGGGCTAGCCTGATGGGAATCCTCTTTATAAGGCATGGCGGATCACAGACTCTGATGAGCATCACTGGAACGGGCTAGCCTGATGGGAATCCTCTTTATAAGACACGGCGAATCACAGACTCTGATGCACATCACTGGAATGGACTAACCTGATGGGAATCCTCTTTATAAGACACAGCGGATCACAGACTCTGATGCACATCACTGGAACGGGCTAGCCTGATGGGAATCCTCTTTATAAGACACGGCGGATTACAGACTGATGCGCATCACTGGAATGGGCTAGCCTGATGGGAATCCTCTTTATAAGACATGGCGGATCACAGACTCTGATGCACATCACTGGAACGGGCTAGCCTGCTGGGAATCCTCTTTATAAGACATGGCAGATCACAGGCTCTGATTCGCATCACTAGAACGGGCTAGCCTGATGAGAATCCTGTTTATCAGACATGGTGGATTACCGACTCTGATGCACATCACTGGAACGGGTTAGCCTGATGGGAATCCTCTTTATAAGACATGGCAGATCACAGAATCTGATGCGCATCACTAGAACGGGCTAGCCTGAGGGGGATCCTCTTTATAAGACACGGCGGATCACAGACTCTGATGCGCATCACTGGAACGGGCTAGCCTGATGGGGATCCTCTTTATAAGACACGGCGGATCACAGACTCTGATGCACATCACTGGAACGGGCTAGCCTGATGGGGATCCTCTTTATAAGACACAGCTGGTCACAGACTCTGATGCACATCACTGGAACGGGCTAGCCTGATGGGAATCCTCTTTATAAGACTTGGTGGATCACAGACTCTGATGCACATCACTGGAACGGGCTAGCCTGATGGGAATCCTCTTTATAAGACACAGCGGATCACAGTCTCTGATGCACATCACTGGAACGGGCTAGCCTGATGGGAATCCTCTTTATAAGACTTGGTGGATCACAGACTCTGATGCACATCACTGGAACGGGCTAGCCTTATGGGGATCCTCTTTATAAGACAAGCAGATCACAGACTCTGATGCGCATCACTGGAACGGGCTAGCCTGATGGGGATCCTCTTTATAAGACACAGCGGATCACAGACTCTGATGAGCATCACTGGAACGGGCTAGCCTGATGGGAATCCTCTTTATAAGACGTGGCGGATCACAGACTCTGATGCACATCACTGGAACAGACCAGCCTGATGGGAATCCTCTTTATAAGACACAGCAGATCACAGACTCTGATAAACATCACTGGAACGGGATAGCCTGCTGGGAATCCTCTTTATAAGACACAGCGGATCACATACTCTGATGCGCATCACTGGAACGGGCTAGCCTGAAGGGAATCCTCTTTATAAGACACGGCGGATCACAGACTCTGATGCACACCTTTGGAATGGGCTAGCCTGATGAGGATCCTCTTTATAAGACGTGGCGGATCACAGGCTCTGATGTACATCACTGGAACGGGATAGCCTGCTGGGAATCCTCTTTATAAGACACAGCGGATCACATACTCTGATGCACATCACTGGAACGGGCTAGCCTGAAGGGAATCCTCTTTATAAGACATGGCAGATCACAGACTCTGATGCACATCACTGGAACGGGCTAGCCTGTTGGGAATCCTCTTTATAAGACATGGCAGATCACAGAATCTGATGCGCATCACTAGAACGGGCTAGCCTGAAGGGGATCCTCTTTATAAGACATGGCAGATCACAGACTCTGATGCGCATCACTGGAACGGGATAGTCTGATGGGGAACCTCTTTACAAGAAACGGTGGATCACCCACTCTGATGCGCATCACTGGAATGGGCTAGCCTGATGGGAATCCTCTTTATAAGACACTGCGGATTACAGACTCTGATGCACATCACTGGAATGGGCTAGCCTGATGGGGATCCTCTTTATAAGACACAGCGGATCACAGACTCTGATGCACATCACTGGAATGGGCTAGCCTTATGGGAATCCTCTTTATAAGACATGACGGATCACAGACTCTAGTGCACATCACTGGAACGGGATAGTCTGATGGGGAACCTCTTTACAAGACACGGTGGATCACCCACTCTGATGCGCATCACTGGAATGGGCGAGCCTGATGGGAATCCTCTTTATAAGACACAGTGGATCACAGACACTGATGCACATCACTGGAACGGGCTAGCCTGATGAGGATCCTCTTTATAAGACGTGGCGGATCACAGGCTCTGATGTACATCACTGGAACAGGTTAGCCTGATGGGAATCCTCTTTATAAGACGTGGCGGATCACAGACTCTGATGCGCATCACTGGAACGGGCTAGCCTGATGGAATCCTCTTTATAAGACATGGCGGATCACAGACTCTGATGCGCATCACTGGAACGGGCTAGCCTGATGGGAATCCTCTCTATAAGACATGGCGGATCACAGACTCTGATGCACATCACTGGAACGGGCTAGCCTCCTGGAAATCCTCTTTATAAGACACAGCGGATCACAGACTCTGATGCACATCACTGGAATGGGCTAGCCTGATGGGGATCCTCTTTATACGACACAGTGGATCACAGACACAGATGCACATCCCTGGAACGGGCTAGCCTGATGGGAATCCTCTTTATAAGACACGGCGGATCACAGACTCTGATGCGCATCACTGGAACGGGCTAGCCTAATGGGAATTCTCTTTATAAGACGTGGCGGATTTCAGGCTCTGATGCGCATCACTGGAACAGGCTAGCCTGCTGGAAATCCTCTTTATAAGACACAGCGGATAACAGGCTCTGATGCACATCATTGGAACGGGCTAGCCTGATGGGAATCCTCTCTATAAGACGTGGTGGATCACAGGCTCTGATGCGCATCACTGGAACAGGCTAGCCTGCTGGAAATCCTCTTTATAAGACACAGCGGATCACAGACTCTGATGCACATCACTGGAACGGGCTAGCCTGATGGGAATCCTCTTTATAAGACATGGCGGATCACAGACTCTGATGAGCATCACTGGAACGGGCTAGCCTGATGGGAATCATCTTTATAAGACAAGGCGGATCACAGACTCTGATGCACATCACTGGAACGGGCTAGCCTGATGGGAATCCTCTTTAAAAGACACGGCGGATCACAGACTGATGCGCATCACTGGAACGGACCAGCCTGATGGGAATCCTCTTTATAAGACATGGCAGATCACAGGCTCTGATTCGCATCACTAGAACGGGCTAGCCTGATGAGAATCCTGTTTATCAGACATGGTGGATTACCGACTCTGATGCACATCACTGGAACGGGCTAGCCTGATGGGAATCCTCTTTATAAGACACAGCGGATCACAGATGTTGATGCACATCACTGGAACGGACCAGCCTGATGGGGATCCTGTTTATAAGACACGGCGGATCACAGACTCTGATGCACATCACTGGAATGGACCAGCCTGATGGGGATCCTCTTTATAAGACAGGGCGGATCACAGACTCTGATACACATCACTGGAATGAGCTAGCCTGATGGGAATCCTCTTTATAAGACATGGAGGATCACAGACTCTGATGCACATCACTGGAATGGGCTAGCCTGATGGGAATCCTCTTTATAAGACATGGCGGATCACAGACTCTGATGCACATCACTGGAACGGGCTAGCCTGATGGGAGCCCTATTTATAAGAAATGGCGGATCACAGACTCTGATGCACATCACTGGAACGGGCTAGCCTGATGGGGATCCTCTTTGTAAGACACAGTGGATCACAGACTCTGATGCACATCATTGGAACGGGCTAGCCTGATGGGGATCCTCTTTATAAAACAAAGCGGATCACAGGCTCTGATGCGCATCACTGGAATGGGCTAGCCTGATGGGAATCCTCTTTATAAGACATGGCGGATCGCAGACTCTGATGCACATCACTGGAACGGGCTAGCCTGATGGGGATCCTCTTTGTAAGACACAGTGGATCACAGACTCTGATGCACATCAATGGAACGGGCTAGCCTGATGGGGATCCTCTTTATAAAACACAGCGGATCACAGGCTCTGATGCGCATCACTGGAATGGGCTAGCCTGATGGGAATCCTCTTTATAAGACATGGCGGATCGCAGACTCTGATGCACATCACTGGAACAGGCTAGCCTGATGGAATCCTCTTTATAAGACACAGCAGATCACAGACTCTGATGCACATCACTGGAACGGGCTAGCCTGATAGGGATCCTCTTTATAAGACAAGGCGGATCACAGACTCTGATGGACATCACTGGAACGGGCTAGCCTGATGGTAATCCTCTTTAAAAGACATGGGGGATCTCAGACTCTGATGCTCATCACTGGAACAGGCTAGCCTGATAGGGATCCTCTTTATAAGACATGGCGGATCACATACTCTGATGCGCATCACTGGAATGGGCTAGCCTGATGGGGATCCTCTTTATAAGACATGGCGGATCACAGACTCTGATGCTCATCACTGGAACAGGTTAGCCTAATGGGATCCTCTTTATAAGACACAGCAGATCACAGACTCTGATGCGCATCGCTGGAACGGGCTAGCCTGATGGGAATCATCTTTATAAGACATGGCGGATCAGAGACTCTGATGCGCATCACTGGAATGGGCTAGCCTGATGGGAATCCTCTTGATAAGACACAGCGGATCACCGACTTTAATGCACATCACTGGAACAGCGCTATCCTGATGGAATCCTCTTTATAAGACATGGCGGATCACAGACTCTGATGCGCATCACTGGAACGGGTGAGCCTGATGGGAATCCTCTTTATAAGTCCTGGCGGATCACAGACTCTGATGTGCATCACTGGAACGGGCTAGCCTGATGGGAATCCTCTTTATAAGACACAGCGGATCACAGACTCTGATGCACATCACTGGAACGGACTAACCTGATGGGAATCCTCTTTAGAAGACACAGCGGATCACAGACTCTGATGCACATCACTGGAACGTGCTAGCCTGATGGGAATCCTCTTTATAAGACTTGGCGGAGCACAGACTGTGATGCACAGCACTGGAACGGACTAACCTGATGGGAATCCTCTTTAGAAGACACAGCTGATCACAGACTCTGATGCACATCACTGGAACGTGCTAGCCTGATAGGAATCCTCTTTGTAAGAGGTGGCGGATCACAGACTCTGATGCACATCACTGGAACGGGCTAGCCTAATGGGAATCCTCTTCATAAGACACAGCGGATCACAGATTCTGATGCACATCACTGGAACGGGCTAGTCTGATGGGAATCCTCTTTATAAGACATGGCCGTTCACAGACTCTGATGCACATCACTGGAACGGGCTAGCCTGATGGGAATCCTCTTTATAAGACACACCGGATCACAGACTCTGATGCACATCGCTGGAACAGGCTAGTCTGACGGGAATCCTCTTTATAAGACACAGCGGATCACAGACTCTGATAAACATCACTGGAACGGACTAGCCTGCTGGGAATCCTCTTTATAAGACACAGCGGATCACAGATTCTGATGAGCATCACTGGAACGGGCTAGCCTGATGGGAATCCTCTTTATAAGACACTGCGGATCACAGACTCTGATGAGCATCACTGGAACGGGCTAGCCTGAAAGGAATCCTCTTTATAAGACACGGCGGATCACATAATCTGATGCACATCACTGGAACGGGCTAGCCTGAAGGAAATCCTCTTTATAAGACATGGCTGATCACAGACTCTGATGCACATCACTGGAACGGGCTAGCCTGATGGGAATCCTCTTTATAAGACGTGGCAGATCTCAGACTCTGATGCACATCACTGGAACGGGTGAGCCTGATGGGTATCCTCTTTATAAGACAAGCAGATCACAGACTCTGATGCACATCACTGGAACGGGCTAGCCTGATGGGAATCCTCTTTATAAGACACAGCGGATCACAGACTCTGATAAACATCACTGGAACGGGATAGCCTGCTGGGAATCCTCTTTATAAGACACAGCGGATCACAGATTCTTATGCACATCACTGGAACGGGCTAGCCTGATAGAAATCCTCTTTATAAGACATGGCGGATCACAGACTCTGATGCTCATCACTGGAACGGGCTAGCCTGATGGGAATCCTCTCTATAAGACATGGCGGATCACAGACTCTGATGCACATCACTGGAGCGGGCTAGCCTGATAGGGATCCTCTTTATAAGACACGGCGGATCACATACTCTGATGCACATCACTGGAACGGGCTAGCCTGAAGGGAATCCGCTTTATAAGACATGGCGGATCACAGACTCTGATGCTCATCACTGGAACGGGCAAGCCTGATGGGAATCCTCTCTATAAGACATGGCGGATCACAGACTCTGATGCACATCACTGGAATGGGCGAGCCTGATGGGGATCCTCTTTATACGACACAGTGGATCACAGACACTGATGCACATCCCTGGAACGGGCTAGCCTGATGGGAATCCTCTTTATAAAACACGGCGGATCACAGACTCTGATGCATATCACTGGAACGGGCCAGCTTGATGGGAATCCTCTTCATAAGACATGGCAGATCACAGACTCTGATACACATCACTGGAACAGGCTAGCCTGATGGGATCCTCTTTATAAGACTCAGCAGATCACAGACTCTGATGCGCATCGCTGGAACGGGCTAGCCTGATGGGAATCATCTTTATAAGACACAGTGGATCACAGACTCTGATGCGCATCACTGGAACAGGCTAGCCTGATGGGAATCCTCTTTAAAAGACATGGGGGATCTCAGACTCTGATGCTCATCACTGGAACGGGCTAGCCTGATAGGGATCCTCTTTATAAGACATGGCGGATCACATACTCTGATGCGCATCACTGGAATGGGCTAGCCTGATGGGGATCCTCTTTATAAGACATGGCGGATCACAGACTCTGATGCTCATCACTGGAACAGGTTAGCCTAATGGGATCCTCTTTATAAGACACAGCAGATCACAGACTCTGATGCACATCACTGGAACAGGTTAGCCTGATGGGATCCTCTTTATAAGACTCAGCAGATCACAGACTCTGATGCGCATCGCTGGAACGGACTAACCTGATGGGAATCCTCTTTAGAAGACACAGCTGATCACAGACTCTGATGCACATCACTGGAATGGGCTAGCCTAATGGGAATCCTCTTTATAAGACACAGCGGATCACAGATTCTGATGCACATCACTGGAACGGGCTAGCCTGCTGGAAATCCTCTTTATAAAACACTACGGATCACAGACTCTGATGCACATCACTGGAATGGGCTAGCCTGCTGGAAATCCTCTTTATAAGACATGGCCGTTCACAGACTCTGATGCACATCACTGGAACGGGCTAGCCTGATGGGAATCCTCTTTATAAGACACACCGGATCACAGACTCTGATGCACATCGCTGTAACGGACTAGCCTGCTGGGAATCCTCTTTATAAGACACAGCGGATCACAGATTCTTATGCACATCACTGGAACGGGCTAGCCTGATGGGAATCCTCTTCATAAGACATGGCTGATCACAGACTCTGATGCACATCACTGGAACGGGCTAGCCTGAAGGGAATCCTCTTTATAAGACATGGCTGATCACAGACTCTGATGCACATCACTGGAACGGGCTAGCCTGAAGGGAATCCTCTTTATAAGACACGGCGGATCACATAATCTGATGCACATCACTGGAACGGGCTAGCCTGAAGGGAATCCTCTTTATAAGACATGGCTGATCACAGACTCTGATGCACATCACTGGAACGGGCTAGCCTGAAGGGAATCCTCTTTATAAGACATGGCGGATCACAGACTCTGATGCACATCACTGGAACGGGCTAGCCTGAAGGGAATCCTCTTTATAAGACATGGCAGATCACAGACTCTGATGCACATCACTGGAACAGGCTAGCCTGATGGGAATCCTCTTTATAAGACACTGCGGATCACAGACTCTGATGAGCATCACTGGAACGGGCTAGCCTGATGGGAATCCTCTTTATAAGACATGGCGGATCACATAATCTGATGCACATCACTGGAACGGGCTAGCCTGAAGGAAATCCTCTTTATAAGACATGGCTGATCACAGACTCTGATGCACATCACTGGAACGGGCTAGCCTGAAGGGAATCCTCTTTATAAGACATGGCGGATCACAGACTCTGATGCACATCACTGGAACGGGCTAGCCTGATGGGGATCCTCTTTATAAGACATGGCAGATCACAGACTCTGATGCACATCACTGGAACAGGCTAGCCTGATGGGAATCCTCTTTATAAGACACAGCGGATCACAGACTCTGATGCACATCACTGGAACGGGCTAGCCTGATGGGAATCCTCTTCTTAAGACTTGGTGGATCACAGACTCTGATGCACATCACTGGAACGGGCTAGCCTGATGGGAATCCTCTTTATAAGACTTGGCCGATCTCAGACTCTGATGCACATCACTGGAACGGGTGAGCCTGATGGGTATCCTCTTTATAAGACAAGCAGATCACAGACTCTGATGCACATCACTGGAACGGGCTAGCCTGATGGGAATCCTCTTTATAAGACATGGCGGATCACAGACTCTGATGCTCATCACTGGAACGGGCAAGCCTGATGGAAAATCTCTCTATAAGACACGGCGGATCACATACTCTGATGCACATCACTGGAACGGGCTAGCCTGAAGGGAAACCGCTTTATAAGACATGGCGGATCACAGACTCTGATGCTCATCACTGGAACGGGCAAGCCTGATGGGAATCCTCTCTATAAGACATGGCGGATCACAGACTTTGATGCACATCACTGGAATGGGCGAGCCTGATGGGGATCCTCTTTATACGACACAGTGGATCACAGACACTGATGCACATCCCTGGAACGGGCTAGCCTGATGGGAATCCTCTTTATAAAACACGGCGGATCACAGACTCTGATGCATATCACTGGAACGGGCTAGCCTGATGGGAATCCTCTTCATAAGACACTGCGGATCACAGACTCTGATGCGCATCACTGGAACAGGCTAGCCTGATGCGAATCCTCTTTATAAGACGTGGCGGATCACAGGGTCTGATGCGCATCACTGGAACAGGCTAGCCTGCTGGAAATCCTCTTTATAAGACACAGCGGATCACAGACTCTGATGAGCATCACTGGAACAGGCTAGCCTGATGGAATCCTCTTTATAAGACATGGCAGATCACAGACTCTAATGCTCATCACTGGAACGGGCTAGCCTGATGGAATCCTCTTTATAAGACACAGCGGATCACATAATCTGATGCACATCACTGGAACGGGCTAGCCTGAAGGAAATCCTCTTTATAAGACATAGCTGATCACAGACTCTGATGAGCATCACTGGAACAGGCTAGCCTGATGGGATCCTCTTTATAAGACATGGCGGATCACAGACTCTGATGAGCATCACTGGAACAGGCTAGCCTGATGGAATCCTCTTTATAAGACATGGCGAATCACAGAATCTGATGCTCATCACTGGAACGGGCTAGCCTGATGGAATCCTCTTTATAAGACATGGCGGATCACAGACTCTGATGCACATCACTGGAACGGGCTAGCCTGATGGGGATCCTCTTTATAAGACATGGCGGATCACAGACTCTGATGCTCATCACTGGAACGGGCTAGCCTGATGGGAATCCTCTTTATAAGACACGGCGGATCACAGACTCTGATGCACATCACTGGAACGGGCTAGCCTGATGGGGATCCTCTTTATAAGACACGGCGGATCACAGACTCTGATGCGCATCACTGGAACAGGCTAGCCTGATGGGATCCTCTTTATAAGACACAGCGGATCACAGACTCTGATGCACAGCACTGGAACGGGCTAGCCTGATGGGAATCATCTTTATAAGACACAGCGGATCAGAGACTCTGATGCGCATCACTGGAATGGGCTAGCCTGATGGGGATCCTCTTTATAAGACACAGCGGATCACAGACTCTGATGCACATCACTGGAACTGGCTAGCCTGATGGGAATCCTCTCTATAAGACATGGCGGATCACAGACTCTGATGCACATCACTGGAATGGGCTAGCCTGATGGGGATCCTCTTTATACGACACAGTGGATCACAGACTCTGATGCACATCACTGGAATGGGCTTGCCTGATGGGAATCCTCTTTATAAGACACAGCAGATCACAGACTCTGATGCACATCACTGGAATGGGCTAGCCTGATGGGAATCCTCTTTATAAGACTTGGCAGATCTCAGACTCTGATGCACATCACTGGAACGGGCTAGCCTGATGGGAATCCTCTTTATAAGACACAGCGGATCACAGACTCTGATGCACATCACTGGAACGGGCTAGCCTTATGGGAATCCTCTTTATAAGACATGGCGGATCACAGACTCTGATGAGCATCACTGGAACGGGCTAGCCTGATGGGAGCCCTCTTTATAAGACACGGCGGATCACTGACTCTGATGAGCATCACTGGAACGGGCTAGCCTGCTGGAAATCATCTTTATAAAACACAGCGGATCACAGACTCTGATGCGCATCACTGGAATGGACTAACCTGATGGGAATCCTCTTTATAAGACATGGCGGATCACAGACTCTGATGCACATCACTGGAACGGGCTAGCCTGCTGGGAATCCTCTTTATAAGACACAGTGGATCACAGACTCTGATGCACACCACTGGAATGGACTAACCTGATGGGAATCCTCTTTATCAGACATGGTGGATTACCGACTCTGATGCTCATCACTGGAACGGACCAGCCTGATGGGGATCCTCTTTATAAGACATGGCGGATCACAGACTCTGATGCACATCACTGGAACGGGCTAGCCTGATGGGAGCCCTCTTTGTAAGACTCGGCGGATCACAGACTCTGATGCGCATCACTGGAACAGGCTAGCCTGATAGGAAGCCTCTTTATAAGACACAGCGGATCACAGACTCTGATGCACATCACTGCAACGGGCTAGCCTGATGGGAAGCCTCTTTATAAGACACAGCGGATCACAGACTCTGATGCGCATCACTGGAACAGCGCTATCCTGATGGGAATCCTCTTTATAAGACATGGCGGATCACAGACTCTGATGCGCATCACTGAAACGGACTAGACTGATGGGAATCCTCTTTATAAAACACAGCGGATCACAGACTCTGATGCACATCACTGGAACGGGCTAGCCTGATGGGAACCCTCTTTGGAAGACGTGGCGGATCACAGACTCTGATGCACATCACTGGAATGGGTTAGCCTGATGGAGTTCCTCTTTATAAGACATGACGGATCATAGACTCTGATGCACATCACTGGAGTGGGCTAGCCTGATGGGAACCCTCTTTGGAAGACGTGGCGGATCACAGACTCTGATGCACATCACTGGAATGGGCTAGCCTGATGGGAACCCTCTTTAGAAGACGTGGCGGATCACAGACTCTGATGCACATCACTGGAATGGGCTAGCCTGATGGGAATCCTCTTTATAAGACACAGCGGATCACAGACTCTGATGCACATCACTGGAATGGGCTAGCCTGATGGGAACCCTCTTTAGAAGACGTGGCGGATCACAGACTCTGATGCACATCACTGGAATGGGCTAGCCTGATGGGGATCCTCTTTGTAAGATAGGGAGCAGTGGGTATCAATGGGAAGTTTTCTTTCTTCCAGTAGTTGTCGAGGTTGTGAAAAGTGGAGAAGAAGACGGCTGCTGCAACTCCGAGTCCCGGTGAAGCCCTGCTGCAGTCCTGAGCTATCTACCCTTCAACGACAAGAGAAGATCCAGTCCGGAGTCTTTTTCCCTTGAGCCTGGTGGGATCAACCAGCTCGTCTTTTCTTCAGTCAGAGAATCCTCTCCTGGGTCGAAATCACTGCTGTGCAGTAGTGGTCCGGATAGCCATCAGAAGAGCCTTCTCCTGATTTAAAGGAGCGCACCTTTTATTCATCGTTGTCTTTCTCGCTGCTGCTGGCCTCATCCCTGGGTAGTGCAGATCGCTCCAGACGTCCTCCTTCTTGTCCCCACGACTGAAGCCGCAGGAACCGTGAGTCTGCAGGAACTACCAGGAACAACTGCCATGGCACCAGCTTTTCAACAACGGAATAAGATACTGTGCACATTTGGTCGGTCTCTCCGTCTGACCAGCCGGAATCGGGGTGAACCCTTTTCCTCCATGAAGATTTCTTCCCTCCCTCTTATAACTTTTGCTTCCATTTGACAATCTTTACGAACTCTTGGCATCTCGAGTCTCGAACTGTTCAACGTGTGATCCTCGGCAACTGAGCATCTGCTCCATTGACACTGGCGCAGGCCTATTGACTTTAATCTGTATCTTTGAACAAGTCCTCGAGTCCCGATGCCTTGAAAAAGTATTGCCTATGATTTTTATTCACTTTTCCCTTGTTTGAAATTCTTAACTACAAAGTGTGTTTTAACTTCGTGAGCATTTCTATCCGCGGGTACGCGTTAGTATCGCAACGCCGGTCTGTCAGATCCTAATGTACTTACCTTGAATTTACTGGCACAAGTGGAATTGGTTGTGTGTGGTGTATTTTACGTGTGGTTTCCAATCTATAAAAGTGACGTGTTTTATAACAGATGGTTTAAAATAAATGTATTTGTATTTTTTACCTGAAACCTTGAGTCAGTGTTTGCTTGAGTCACAGTGATTGTGGTCCTTTGTGTAATCTCTACTACTGCTCATTTACTCTTGAGATAAGCCTGGCTGCTCCGCTACTGCTACCACTCTGACAGAGTAGTACAGGCTTGTACCAAAGGTGAAATTGTACTGTCACTTGTAGTCTTAATTGTGTGTAGTGTTCCCAAAGGGTACTGCACGGGATTCTGCCTAACAAACATCAATCAGTGTAATCAGCTGCTGGACAAGGGCCAGCATAAAATTCTAGTTCAGGCAGTGGTCCAATGAAGAATACAGTAATGCTTATCTCTTTCCTTGTGAATCTTGAAGAAATGATTATCCAGACTTCAAGCAGTCCAAATCTGCATTGTTAGTGTAATTCCTGGGCTGCAAACACTTGAGTATATCTCACAGGCTAGGCTGACACTACATTGGCTGCTGACTGGAGATCAAATCCAAGCTTGTGTCCTGATGCAGATTTAGAAATTAATGAATGAGCTTGCACCTAAATATCTTTTCATCCCGGTGCAGCCGCTGTATGACCCTACACGGTTGCTTGGATCTATCACTGGCAAGGATGTGTTACAGATGGCCAAGCAAACCACCACCTGGTCTGGGGGTAGATTGCTTCTCACTTAAGGAGATGTCTGTGGATGCAGGTCTTTAAGTTTCACCTTAAACAATACTAATTCCTTTATATCCGCCTTCAGGTTTAGGGCTAGTGATGTCTACATGGAGAATCATATGGACGTTCTGTATCACATTCCAGTCTCTGTCCTATTGATTGGAAATGTTACGTATATTGGTGTGCTAGCGCCTTGAAAGTGGTTTGTAGGAATAGGGAGCCCTTTATAAATAATTCTTTCTAACAATAATACTTATCAACTGGAAGGTGATCTGCAATATCTGGAATAAATATAATTCTGATTAGATATAAACGCACTAAAGTCTATAACAGAACATGATTCTCTCACCTGCAGGTACCTGTAGAGCCCGCTGAGGGTTGCCATAGCGATGGATGTATCTGACGACATATCCCCAATGAT
This sequence comes from Ambystoma mexicanum, assembly GCF_040938575.1. Classification (NCBI taxonomy): domain Eukaryota; kingdom Metazoa; phylum Chordata; class Amphibia; order Caudata; family Ambystomatidae; genus Ambystoma; species Ambystoma mexicanum. The sequence continues at coordinate 1,466,501,925 of NC_090924.1, read as the reverse complement.
AGCAGCCAGGGCACCCCTGGTCCGACATCTGTAGTTAGGGACTGGTACATCTCTTCCTGATATAAATCCCAGGGTGCTTTTCATAGCTTTCGCCTCATTCACCTGCGAGTCTTGGATATTGTAGCCCAGGGTGATGTTGGGTAAAAGGTCTGGATTTTTGTTTATCTCCTCGATGGCATAAATGAAGGAAAAGTAATGACGCACATAGCGGTAAGACAAGCTGAAAAAAAAGAGAGAACATTACAGGAGTCACCCGGGAGTGCACGTGGCATCATTCACGTTCCAGTTCACATTGGGGGTGTCCCGGTGCTTGCACTAACCCCAACTAAGCACTTGACGGAAAATAAACAACACAATAGCGATTCTCTTCGATAGCTGTGCACAAATATCATACTTGTAACAGATATTACAGAGGTGTAGATTTTGAAGTAAACTTCTTTGCTGAACGTCCAGCAGCAAAGACAATAATGTGTTAACTTTGTAGAAAAAGCACGTATAGCACCCTTAATATGACCAGCATGCTCACAGGTTCATTGGCAGTCTCTATATAGGATAACACCCTTAACGTGACCGGCGTGCTCACAGGTGCATTGGCAGTCTCTATATAGGATGTTAGGCAGAATCCTCTGCAGTACCCTCAGGGAACACTACAGACAATGAAGTCTACAAGTGGTAGCACAATTTCACCTTTGGTACAAGCCTGTACTACACAGTTATAGTGGTAGCAGTAGCAGAGCAGTGTGTAGAGGGAGAGGGGGCACCACTTATAAATTCAGTCTTTCAATTATCGGATAAATTAGTTGAATTAATTCCAATACTTAGAATGCTTTTGCCTGGAGCTGCCAGTTCGAAATGGTCCTATAGCACAAGGACCTGTCCAAACATATGATATCCAAAAAACAAAGTGACTCTACTTTGTTAGGAAAGGCGCTTCACAGTTGGCCCCATTTGGTTGCTGCTAATTTATCTGCTGTGAATTTTGCATAAAAGTCTTGACCATAAGTCAGTGAAAAATTCAAAACAGGATGATTTGTTACAGGAAATTTTTAATGCACATTCCTGAAATGTCCGTTAATATAAGCGCTGACCGGTGACCAGCAACCACTGGACCACCAGGGAAACGTTTGTGACGTGAGGGGGAGGGGGGCTGCTTCAAGTAAGCAGCCCTCTCCCACCCCCCCGGCCTGCAAAGCATGGGGGCACATGCACATGAACCCTGGGGGCAGATGGCTGACCATCTGCCCCCAGGGAATGTAAAAAAAAAAATATGATGGGAAAAGGGGTGGGGGTAGGAGTGGGGGTGGGGAGGGGGTGGGGGGCCACTAGCCACCATTGATTTTTTACTGATTGTAAGGGGGGATGGCCCTCCCCCCCAACCGAAGTAGAAAGGGGGGCACCCCTTGTAACCCTCCCTGGGGGCAGATATCGGCTCCTAGGAAGGGGCATCTGACCCCAGGGAGGGATGCATGAGGTGGGGCCTCCCCTATCTGACGCCAGGGAGGGATGCATGAGGTGGGGACCTCCATTTGGGGTGGGGGGGAGAGTGCCACCCCCCGTTGCAGTACAACATTTGCTGCCAATTTAGGGTGCCCCTCAGCCCCCCTAAAAAGCAGCCTACGATTTTGTATTATTTTCTTTGTTTACCCAACTTCGCTTGGCACAGATGGCCACATTAGTGTGCCAATCTGGCCCTAGGGTGCCCAAACCCTACTGCCCCATCTATTGGGGGTCCTGCCCCACCTTTTGTGGTGCCCTTTCGCCACAGCACAATTTGTTCATGTGAGCAACCTACAGATTTGGCCCTAGGGTGTCGAAGCCAGCAAGGAAAACAGGGAACCCCATGCACTTCTCCAGCTGCCTTTCTATAACTGTCGCTGCCGTCACGCGAACCCCTCCGCTTGGAATCATAACAGGTAGACAGAGGCTCACGGGACGGCACGCGCTGGTAAGCATTGCTATTCTCTGCATATCTTCCCCCTTAGGAGGACAAATTAACTCCAAACATTTAATTTAATAAATATTGCATAAAATAGAAAAATTAGGTAAAAGAAAACAACAGAATTTCAAACCATTTAAGGTATTGAAATATCATGTTTATCATAACACAAAAACATTTGTAAATCACGATATAGTCTCTCAACCATGCTGGTCTGAACCTTCGCCTACAAGTAACACCGAATGTATTCACACCACTCATATCTTCATTCACATTTCCTTTCCAATTTGGCTGCCCAGCATCCCCCACTCTTTCATCCATTCCATACGCTTTCGCATTTTTTCCTTTTTATCACACTTGGCCTCCCTCCAAAATTACCACTGATTTTTTGACCGCCGATATCTTCTTTGGCCCCAAATATTTACTTGCACAACATTTATTCACCAATCTGGGATTTTTTACGTACACCCTCTCTCCCACCTTCCACTCTTGTTCTTTCACTCTTTCACGAGCATTGAAATAAGCTGTACTTTTTTCTTGGCTGGCCTTTATGAGTCTCATTATTTGTTCTCTATCCACATGAACCACTTTGGCAATCCCTAACCACCCCGGACACAATTTGGTCCCTGGTTATTTTAATACGGCGAGCCCGCCGAAACAACCACTCCTCCAGCTGCCTTTCTATAACTGTCGCTGCTGTCACGCGAACCCCTCCGCTCGGAATCATAACAGGTAGACAGAGGCTCACGGGACGGCACGCGCTGGCAAGCATTGCTATTCTCTACATTACACCTGGAAAAAGGGTCCTGAAATATAGAAAAAATGTGTCCAGCTGAGATATCACCCATTTGCCCTTCTCACCAGTGTAGGGGAAGAAATGGGGTTATGCCTGGAAAAAGGGGCCCTAAATATAGAAATGTCATTTCCAGCTAGGGACATCACCCATTGGCCCCTTCTCACCAGTGTAGGGGAAGAAACAGGGTTTAGCCTGGAAAAAGGGGCCCCAAATATAGAAATATCATTTCCAGCTAGAGAAATCCCCATCTGGCCAACCTCACCAGTGTAGGGGAAGAAATGTGGTTACGCCTGGAAAAAGGGGGCCCAAATATAGAAATATCATTTCCAGCCAGAGACATCACCCATCTGACCATTCTCACCAGTGTAGGGGAATAAACGGGGTAACACCCGGAAAAAGGGGCTCCAAATATAGAAATATCATTTCCAGCTAGAGACATCACCCATCTGCCCCTTCTCATCGGTGTAGGGGAAGAAACAGGGTTCAGCCTGGAAAAAGGGGCCACAAATAAAGAAATATCATTTCCAGCTAGAGACATCACCCATCTGACCATTCTCACCAGTGTAGGGGAATAAACGGGGTAACACCCGGAAAAAGGGGCTCCAAATATAGAAATATCATTTCCAGCTAGAGACAGCACCCATCTGCCCCTTCTCACCAGTGTAGGGGAAGACATGGGGTTAAACCTGGAAAAAGGGGGCCCAAATATAGAAATATCATTTCCAGCCAGAGACATCACCCATCTGCCCCTTCTCACCGGTGTAGGGGAAGAAACAGGGTTTAGCCTGGAAAAAGGGGCCCACAATATAGAAATATCATTTCCAGCTAGAGACATCACCCATCTGGCCCATCTCACCCGTGGAGAGGGAGAAAAAGGGTATACGCCTGGAAAAGGGTCCCCAAATATAGAAATATCATTTCCAGCTAGAGATATCACCCATCTGGCCCACCTCACCAGTGTAGGGGAAGAAACGGGGTTACACCTGGAAAAAGGGACCCCAAATATATAAATATCATTTCCAGCTAGAGACATCACCTATCTGGCCCATCTCACTGGTGTAGGGGAAGAACCAGGGGTTACGCCTGGAAAATGGGGCCCCAATTACAGAAATATCATTTCCAGCTAGAGACATCACCCATCTTGCCCATCTCACCAGTGTAGGGGAAGAAACTCGGTTACACCTGGAAAAAGGGGCCTGAAATATAGAAATATCATTTCCAGCTAGAGACATCACCCACCTGGCCCATCTCACCAGTGTAGGCGAAAAAACAGGGTTACACCTGGAAAAAGGGGCCCCAAATATAGAAATATAATTTCCAGCTACGAACATCCGCCATCTGGCAAATCTCAACAGTGGAGGGGAAGAAAGGGGCACCAAATACAGAAATTTCATTTCGAGCTAGAGACATCACCTATCTGGCCCATCTCACCAGTGTAGGGGAAGTAACATGGTTACGCCTGGAAAACGGGGCCCCAAATAGAGAAATATCATTTCCAGCTAGAGACATCACCCACCTGGCCCATCTCACCAGTGTAGGCGAAAAAACAGGGTTACACCTGGAAAAAGGGGCCCCAAATATAGAAATATAATTTCCAGCTGAGACATCACCCATCTGGCCCACCTCACCAGTGTACGGGAAGAAAAGGAGTTACAGCTGGAAAAAGTGGCGCCAAATATAGAAATATAATTTCCAGCTAGAGACATCACCCACATGGCCCATCTGACCTGTGTAGGGGAAGAAACGGGATTACGCCTGGAAAAAGGTGCCCCGGATATAGAAATATCATATCCAGCTACGGACATCACCCATCTTGCCCACCTGACCAGTGTAGGGGAAGAAACGGGGTTACGCCTGGAAAAAGAGGCCCCAAATATAGAAATATTTCCAGCTAGAGACATTACCAATTCGACCCATCTCACCAGTGTAGGGGAAGAAACGGTGTTAGACCTGGAAAAAGGGACCCAAATATAGCAGTACCATTTCCAGCTAGACGAATCACCCATCCGACCGATCTCGCCAGTGTAGGGTTTACGCCTGGAAAAATGGGCCGCAAATATAGAAATATCATTTCAAGCTAGAGACAGCACCCATCTGCCCCATCTCACCAGTGTAGGGGAAGAAACGGTGTAACACCGCGAAAAAGGGGCCCCAAATATAGAAATATCATTTCCAGCTAGAGACATCACCCATCTGGCCTATCTCACCAGTGTAGGGGAAGAAATGGGGTTACACCTGGAAAAAGGGGCCCCAAATGTAGAAATATCATTTCCAGGCAGAGACATCACCCATCTGCCCATTCTCACCGGTGTAGGAGAAAAAACGGGCTTTAGCCTGGAAAAAGGGGCCCCAAATATAGAAATATCATTTCGAGCTAGAGACATAACTCATCTGGCCCATCTCACCAGTTGAGGGGAAGAAAAGGGCTTTAGCCTGGAAAAAGGGGCCCCAAATACAGAAATTTCATTTCGAGCTAGAGACATCACCTGTCTGGCCCATCTCACCAGTGTAGGGGAAGAAACAGGGTTACGCCTGGAAAATGGGGCCCCAAATACAGAAATATCATTTCCAGCTAGAGACATCACCCACCTGGCCCATCTCACCAGTTTAGGCGAAGAAACAGGGTTACACCTGGAAAAAGGGGCCCCAAATATAGAAATATAATTTCCAGCTGAGACATCACCCATCTGGCCCACCTCACCAGTGTAGGGGAAGAAAAGGAGTTACAGCTGGAAAAAGTGGCCCCAAATATAGAAATATAATTTCCAGCTAGAGACATCACCCACATGGCCCATCTCACCTGTGTAGGGGAAGAAACGGATTACACCTGGAAAAAGGTGCCCCGGATAGAGAAATATCATATCCAGCTACGGACATCACCCATCTTGCCCACCTGACCAGTGTAGGGGAAGAAACGGGGTTACACCTGGAAAAAGAGGCCCCAAATATAGAAATATTTCCAGCTAGAGACTTTACCCATTCGACCCATCTCACCAGTGTAGGGGAAGAAACGGGGTTACACCTGGAAAAAGGGACCCAAATATAGCAATATCATTTCCAGCTAGACGAATCACCCATCCGACCGATCTCGCCAGTGTAGGGTTTACGCCTGGAAAAAAGGGCCGCAAATATAGAAATATCATTTCCAGCTAGAGACATCACCCATCTGACCCATCTCACCAGTGTAGGGGAAGAAACTGGGTAACACCTCGAAAAAGGGGCCCCAAATACAGAAATATCATGTCCAGCTAGGGACATCACCCATCTCACCCACCTCACCAGTGTAGGGGAAGAAATGTGGTTAGACCTGGAAAAAGGGGGCCCCACATATAGAAATATAATTTCTAGCTAGAGACATCACTCACCTGGCCCATCTCACCAGTGTAGGGGAAGAAACGGGGTTACACCTGGAAAAAGGGACCCCAAATATATAAATATCATTTCCAGCTAGAGACATCACCTATCTGGCCCATCTCACCAGTATAGGGGAAGAACCAGGGGTTATGCCTGGAAAATGGGGCCCCAATTACAGAAATATAATTTCCAGCTAGAGACATCACCCATCTGGCCCATCTCACCAGTGTAGGGGAAGAAACAGGGTTACGCCTGGAAAACGGGGCCCCAAATACAGAAATATCATTTCCAGCTAGAGACATCACCCACCTGCCCCATCTCACCAGTGTAGGCAAAGAAACAGGGTTACACCTGGAAAAAGGGGCCCCAAATATAGAAATATAATTTCCAGCTGAGACATCACCCATCTGGCCCACCTCACCAGTGTACGGGAAGAAAAGGAGTTACAGCTGGAAAAAGTGGCCCCAAATATAGAAATATAATTTCCAGCTAGAGACATCTCCCACATGGCCCATCTCAACTGTGTAGGGGAAGAAACGGGATTACACCTGGAAAAAGGTGCCCCGGATATAGAAATATCATATCCAGCTACGGACATCACCCATCTTGCCCACCTGACCAGTGTAGGGGAAGAAACGGGGTTACGCCTGGAAAAAGAGGCCCCAAATATAGAAATATTTCCAGCTAGAGACATTACCCATTCAACCCATCTCACCAGTGTAGGGGAAGAAATGGGGTTACACCTGGAAAAAAGGACCCAAATATAGCAATATCATTTCCAGCTAGACGAATCACCCATCCGACCGATCTCGCCAGTGTATGGTTTACGCCTCGAAAAACGGGCCGCAAATATAGAAATATAATTTCCAGCTAGAGACATCACCCATCTGACCCATCTCACCAGTGTAGGGGAAGAAACGGGGTAACACCTCGAAAAAGGGGCCCCAAATATAGAAATATCATTTCCAGCTAGAGACATCACCCATCTGGCCTATCTCACCAGTGTAGGGGAAGAAATGGGGTTACACCTGGAAAAAGGGGCCCCAAATATAGAAATATCATTTCCAGGCAGAGACATCACCCATCTGCCCCTTCTCACCGGTGTAGGAGAAGAAACGGGCTTTAGCCTGGAAAAAGGGAACCCAAATATAGAAATATAATTTCCAGCTAGAGACATCACCTATCTGGCCAATCTCACCAGTGTAGGGGAATAAAGGGGCGCCAAATACAGACATTTCCTTTCGAGCTAGAGACATCACCTATCTGGCCCATCTCACCAGTGTAGGAGAAGAAACAGGGTTATGCCTGGAAAATGGGGCCCCAAATACAGAAATATCATTTCCAGCTAGAGACATCACCCATCTGCCCATCTCACCAGTGTAGGCTGTGCTGAGGTTTCCTTCCTGCTGCCCTCCTCCCCTATGCCCACGTTCTCCTCACCTGAGCTGTTGGATTCACTGGTTTCCGGGAGGCGTCGCCGGGTGAGGTAGTCTCTTTTCTTTTTGGGATGCACTTGCTTGTTACGGAGAGAAGCCACAGTGACAGCTAAGGAACAGCTGTCCTGTGGCTCCCCTTCCGGAATCAAGCCGGAAAGGGAAAAAACCCCAGAGGGAAAAACCCTTGATGAAAGACAGGCTCTTCTTTAGAAGTCAAAATCCCCAATGGTGCTGACTGGAGGTGGTGGAGAAAGTTCCAACCGGAGGAAGTAGGGAGTGATGTCACAGAAGGTAAATTGCAGTCCAGTAGATGGAGATTCTGGACGAGTGAAAAGGAGTACAAGACTCCGCCGGAAGAAGCAGCCGTCCTTACTGTGCAGGGAGGAGAAGGAGGCGGTGGATGCACCATGTCCAGGAGCGCCGGGAGCAGAAAAGGGCACTTCGGAGACCCAGGTAAAAGGGAAAGACCCTGAGGGTGAGAGAAACGAGAGAGCGAGCGAGAGAGAGATAGCGAGAGAGAGAGAGAGAGAGAAGGAGAGGCTCCGTGGAGCCGGAACCGAACACGAGTGAAAAAATATGTAAGCAAGGCACGGCAGAGAGCCGTAGAGAGAGGGGGAGCAGAGGAGGGAGGAAAGCACACAAGTGCAAAGTATCGCCGAAGCGAAACAGCTAAGTCACTGGCAGAACCGAAGGAAGCCAGAAACACGAAGTGAGAGGGACCCGGAAACAGGAAGCGTCCTGAATCGAGGGTTGCAACGCATCTCCTGTGGGCGGAGATTAAATGCTGCACGGAGCTGTGCGTAAAGGAAACAAAAGAGGGACTAAAACCCTCTATGTCGGTTTCGCCAATTCCAATGAGCAAGAATCTGCCAATCTCGTCCTCTGCCATAACGGCGGATGACATAGGCAAAGAAACAGGGTTACACCTGGGAAAAGGAGCCCCAAATATAGAAATATTATTTCCAGGTAAGACATCACCCATCTGGCCGACCTCACCAGTGTAGGGGAAGAAACGGGGTTACAGCTGGAAAAAGGGGCCCCAAATATAGAAATATCATTTCCAGCTAGAGACATCACCCACCCGGCCCATCTCACCAGTGTAGGGGAAGAAACGGGGTTACACCTGGAAAAAGGGGTCCCAAATATATAAATATAATTTCCAGCTAGAGACATCACCCATCTGGCCCATATCACCAGTGGAGGGGAAGAAATGGGGTTACACCTGTAAAAAGGTGCCCTGGATATAGAAATATCATTTCCAGCTAGAGACATCACCCATCCGACCCATCTTACCAGTGTAGGGGAAGAAACGGGGTTACACCCGGAAAAAGGGGCCAACAATATAGCAATATCATTTCCAGCTAGACACATTACCCATCTGACCGATCTGATCTCACCAGTGTAGGAGTTATGCCTGGAAAAAGGGGCCGCAAATATAGAAATATAATTTCCAACTAGGGACATCACCCATCTGGCCCATCTCACCAGTGTTGGGGAAGAAATGGGTTTACGCCTGGAAAAAGGGCCCCCAAATATAGAAATATAATTTCCAGTGGGAGACATCCCCCAAATGGTCGATCTCACCAGTGTAGGGGAAGAAACGGGGTTACACCTGGGAAAAGGGGCCCCAAATAAAGAAATATCATTTCAAGCCGAGATATCACCCATCTGCCCATCTCACCACTGTAGGGGAAGAAACGGGGTTACACATGGAAAAATCGGCCCCAAATATATAAATATCATTTCCAGCTAGAGACATCACCCATCTGGCCCATCTCACCAGTGTAGGGGAATAAACTGGGTTAAACCTGGAAAAAGGGGCCACAAATATATAAATATCATTTCCAGCTAGAGACATCACCCATCTGGCCCATCTCACCAGTGGAGGGAAATAAACTGGGTTACACCTCGGAAAAGGGGCCACAAATATAGAAATATCATTTCCAGCTAGAGACATCACCCAACCGACCCATCTCACCAGTGGAGGGGAAGAAAGGGGCCCCAAATACAGAAATATAATTTCCAGCTAGAGACATCACCTATCTGGCCCATCTCACCAGTGTAGGGGAAGAAACAGGGGTACGCCTGGAAAATGGGACCCCAATAATAGAAATATCATTTCCAGCTATAGACATCACCCACCTGGCCCATCTCAACAGTGTAGGGGAAGAAATGGGTTTACGCCTGGAAAAAGGGCCCCCAAATATAGAAATATAATTTCCAGTGGGAGACATCCCCCAAATGGTCGATCTCACCAGTGTAGGGGAAGAAACGGGGTTACACCTGGGAAAAGGGGCCCCAAATAAAGAAATATCATTTCAAGCCGAGATATCACCCATCTGCCCATCTCACCAATGTAGGTGAAGAAACGGGGTTACACCTTGAAAAAGGGGCCCCAAATATGTAAATATTTCCAGGTAGAGACATCACCCATCTGGCCCATCTCACCAGTGTAGGGGAAGAAATGGGGTTATGCCTGGAAAAAGGGGCCGAAAATATAGAAATATCATTTCCAGTTAGAGACATCACCCATCAGCCCCTTCTCACCGGTGTAGGGGAAGAAACTGGGTTTAGCCTGGAAAAAGGAGCCCCAAATATGTAAATTTCATTTACAGCTAGGCCATCACCTATCCAACCCATCTCACCAGTGTAGGGGAAGAAACAGGGTTACACCTTAAAAAATGGGCTCCAAATATGTAAATTTCATTTCCAGCTAGGGACATCACCTATCCGACCCATCTCACCAGTGTAGGGGAAGAAATGGGTTTACGCCTGGAAAAAGGGGCACCAAATATAGAAATATAATTTCCAGCTAGAGACATCACCCATCTGGCCCATCTCACCAGTGTAGGGGAAGAAACGGGGTTACACCTGGAAAAAAAGAGTCCCCAAATATGTAAATATCATTTCCAGCTACAGACATCACCCATCTGGCCCATCTCACCAGTGTAGGGGAAGAACTGGGTTACACCTTGAAAAAGGGGCCCCAAATATGTAAATTTAATTTCCAGCTAGGGCCATCACCTATCCGACCCATCTCACCAGTGTAGGGAAAAACAGGGTTACACCTTGAAAAAGGGGCCCCAAATATGTAAATTTCCTTTCCAGCTAGGGACATCACCTATCCGACCCATCTCACCAGTGTAGGGGAAGAAATGTGTTTACGCCTGGAAAAAGTTGCACCAAATATAGAAATATAATTTCCAGCTAGAGACATAACCCATCTAGCCCATCACACCAGTGTAGGGCAAGAAATGGGGTTACACCTGGAAAAAGCGGCCACAAATATAGAAATATCATTTCCAGCTAAGACATGACCCATCTGGCCCATCTCACCAGTGTAGGGGAAGAAACAGGGTTACGCTGGGAAAAAGGGGCCCAAAATATAGAAATAACATTTCCAGCTAGAGACATCACCTATCTGGCCCACCTCACCAGTGTAGGGGAAGAAATGGGGTTACACTTGGAAAAATGGGCCCCAGATATAGAAATATCATGTCCAGCTAGGGACATCACCCATCTGGCCCACCTCACCAGTGTAGGGGAAGAAACAGGATTATGCCTGGAGAAAATGGGCCCCAAATACAGAAATATTATTTCCAGCTAGAGACTTCACCCATCTGGCCAAGCTCACCAGTGTAGGGGAAGAAACGGGGTTACACCTGGAAAAAGGGGCCCCAAATATAGAAATATCATTTCCAGCTGGACGCATCACCCATCTGACCAATCTCACCAGTGTAGGGGTTACGCCTGGAAAAAGGGGCCGCAAATATAGAAATATAATTTCAAGCTAGAGACATCACCTATCTGACCCATCTCACCAGTGTAGGGGAAGAAACAGGGTTACACCTGGAAAAAGGGGCCCCAAATGTGTAAATATAATTTCCAGCTAGGGACATCACCCATCTAGCCTATCTCACCAGTGTAAGGGAAGAAACAGGGTTATGCCTGGAAAAAGGGGCCCAAAATATAGAAATATCATTTCCAGCTAGAGACATCACCCATCTGCCCCTTCTCACCGGTGAAGGGGAAGAAATGGGTTTATGCCTGGAAAAAGGGGCCCCAAATATAGAAATATCATTTCCAGCTGAGACATCAACCATCTAGCCCACCTCACCAGTGTAGGGGAAGAAACGGATTACACCTGGAAAAAGGGGCCCCAAATATAGCAATATCATTTCCGGCTAGACGCATCACCCATCTGACCAATCTCACCAGTGCAGGGGTTACGCCTGGAAAAAGGGGCCGCAAATATAGAAATATCATTTCCAGCTAGAGACATCACCCATCTGCCCCTTCTCACCGGTGCAGGGGAAGAAACTGGGTTTAGCCTGGAAAAAGGGGCCCCAAATATGTAAATATCATTTCCTGCTAGGGACATCACCCGTCTGGCCTATCTCACCAGTGTAGGGGAAGAAATGGGTTTACGCCTGGAAAAAGGGGCACCAAATATAGAAATATCATTTCCAGCGAGAGACATCCCCCATCTGGCCAATCTCACCAGAGTAGTGGAAGACATGGGGTTACGCCTGGAGAAAGGGGCCCCAAATATAGGAATATCATTTCCAGCTGAGACATCACCCATCCGACCCATCTCACCAGTGTAGGGGAAGAAACGGGGTTACACCTGGAAAAAGGGGCCAACAATATAGCAATATCATTTCCAGCTAGACACATTACCCATCTGACCGATCTCACCAGTGTAGGGGTTATGCCTGGAAAAAGGGGCCGCAAATATAGAAATATAATTTCCAGCTAGGGACATCAGCCATCTGGCCCATCTCACCAGTGTAGGGGAAGAAATGGGATTACGCCGGAAAAAGGGGCACCAAATATAGAAATGTAATTTCCAGCGAGAGACATCCCCCATCTGGCACATCTCACCAGTTTAGGGCAAGAAATGGGGTTACACCTGGTAAACTGGGACACAAATATAGAAATATCATTTCCAGCTAAGACATCAGCCATCTGGCCCATCTCACCAGTGTAGGGGAAGAAACAGGGTTATGCCTGGAAAATAGGGTCCCCAAATATGGAAATAGCATTTCCAACTAGGGACATCACCCATCTGGCCCATCTCACCAGTGTAGGGGAAGACATGGGGTTATGCCTGGAAAAAGGGGCCCCAAATATAGAAATATAATTTCCAACTAGAGACATCACCCATCTGGCCTATCTCCCCAGTGTAGGAGAAGAAACGGGGTTACACCTGGAAAAAGGGGCCAAAAATATAGAAATATCATTTCCAGCTAGAGACATCACCCATCTGGCCCATCTCACCAGTGTAGGGGAAGAAACAGGGTTATGCATGGAGAAAAGGGGCCCCAAATACAGAATTATTATTTCCAGCTAGAAACTTCACCCACCTGGCCCATCTCACCAGTGTAGGGGAAGAAACGGGGTTACACCTGGAAAAAGGGGCCCCAAATACAGAAATATCATTTCCAGCTGAGACATCACCCATCTGGCCCACCTCACCAGTGTAGGTCAAGAAATGGATTACACCTGGAAAAATAAGCCCCAAATATAGCAATATCATTTCCGGCTAGACGCATCACCCATCTGACCACTCTCACCAGTGTAGGGGTTATGTCTGGAGAAAAGGGCCGCAAACAGAAATATAATTTCCAGCTAGACACATCACCTATTTGACCCAACTCACCAGTGTAGGGAATAAACAGGGTTACACCTTGAAATAGGGGCCCCAAATATGTAAATATTTCCAGGTAGAGACATCACCCATCTGGCCCATCTCACCAGTGTAGGGGAAGAAATGGGGTTATGCCTGGAAAAAGGGGCCGAAAATATAGAAATATCATTTCCAGTTAGAGACATCACCCATCAGCCCCTTCTCACCGGTGTAGGGGAAGAAACTGGGTTTAGCCTGGAAAAAGGGGCCCCAAATATGTAAATTTCATTTACAGCTAGGCCATCACCTATCCAACCCATCTCACCAGTGTAGGGGAAGAAACAGGGTTACACCTTAAAAAATGGGCTCCAAATATGTAAATTTCATTTCCAGCTAGGGACATCACCTATCCGACCCATCTCACCAGTGTAGGGGAAGAAATGGGTTTACGCCTGGAAAAAGGGGCACCAAATATAGAAATATAATTTCCAGCTAGAGACATCACCCATCTGGCCCATCTCACCAGTGTAGGGGAAGAAACGGGGTTACACCTGGAAAAAAAGAGTCCCCAAATATGTAAATATCATTTCCAGCTACAGACATCACCCATCTGGCCCATCTCACCAGTGTAGGGGAAGAACTGGGTTACACCTTGAAAAAGGGGCCCCAAATATGTAAATTTAATTTCCAGCTAGGGCCATCACCTATCCGACCCATCTCACCAGTGTAGGGAAAAACAGGGTTACACCTTGAAAAAGGGGCCCCAAATATGTAAATTTCCTTTCCAGCTAGGGACATCACCTATCCGACCCATCTCACCAGTGTAGGGGAAGAAATGTGTTTACGCCTGGAAAAAGGGGCACCAAATATAGAAATATAATTTCCAGCTAGAGACATAACCCATCTGGCCCATCACACCAGTGTAGGGCAAGAAATGGGGTTACACCTGGAAAAAGCGGCCACAAATATAGAAATATCATTTCCAGCTAAGACATGACCCATCTGGCCCATCTCACCAGTGTAGGGGAAGAAACAGGGTTACGCTGGGAAAAAGGGGCCCAAAATATAGAAATAACATTTCCAGCTAGAGACATCACCTATCTGGCCCACCTCACCAGTGTAGGGGAAGAAATGGGGTTACACTTGGAAAAATGGGCCCCAGATATAGAAATATCATGTCCAGCTAGGGACATCACCCATCTGGCCCACCTCACCAGTGTAGGGGAAGAAACAGGATTATGCCTGGAGAAAATGGGCCCCAAATACAGAAATATTATTTCCAGCTAGAGACTTCACCCATCTGGCCAAGCTCACCAGTGTAGGGGAAGAAACGGGGTTACACCTGGAAAAAGGGGCCCCAAATATAGAAATATCATTTCCAGCTGGACGCATCACCCATCTGACCAATCTCACCAGTGTAGGGGTTACGCCTGGAAAAAGGGGCCGCAAATATAGAAATATAATTTCAAGCTAGAGACATCACCTATCTGACCCATCTCACCAGTGTAGGGGAAGAAACAGGGTTACACCTGGAAAAAGGGGCCCCAAATGTGTAAATATCATTTCCAGCTAGGGGCATCACCCATCTAGCCTATCTCACCAGTGTAAGGGAAGAAACAGGGTTATGCCTGGAAAAAGGGGCCCAAAATATAGAAATATCATTTCCAGCTAGAGACATCACCCATCTGCCCCTTCTCACCGGTGAAGGGGAAGAAATGGGTTTATGCCTGGAAAAAGGGGCCCCAAATATAGAAATATCATTTCCAGCTGAGACATCAACCATCTAGCCCACCTCACCAGTGTAGGGGAAGAAACGGGGTTACACCTGGAAAAAGGGGCCCCAAATATGAAAATATAATTTCCAGCTGAGACATCACCCATCTGGCCCACCTCACCAGTGTAGGGGAAGAAACGGATTACACCTGGAAAAAGGGGCCCCAAATATAGCAATATCATTTCCGGCTAGACGCATCACCCATCTGACCAATCTCACCAGTGCAGGGGTTACGCCTGGAAAAAGGGGCCGCAAATATAGAAATATCATTTCCAGCTAGAAACATCACCCATCTGCCCCTTCTCACCGGTGCAGGGGAAGAAACTGGGTTTAGCCTGGAAAAAGGGGCCCCAAATATGTAAATATCATTTCCTGCTAGGGACATCACCCATCTGGCCTATCTCACCAGTGTAGGGGAAGAAATGGGTTTACGCCTGGAAAAAGGGGCACCAAATATAGAAATATCATTTCCAGCGAGAGACATCCCCCATCTGGCCAATCTCACCAGAGTAGTGGAAGACATGGGGTTACGCCTGGAGAAAGGGGCCCCAAATATAGAAATATCATTTCCAGCTGAGACATCACCCATCCGACCCATCTCACCAGTGTAGGGGAAGAAACGGGGTTACACCTGGAAAAAGGGGCCAACAATATAGCAATATCATTTCCAGCTAGACACATTACCCATCTGACCGATCTCACCAGTATAGGGGTTATGCCTGGAAAAAGGGGCCGCAAATATAGAAATATAATTTCCAGCTAGGGACATCAGCCATTTGGCCCATCTCACCAGTGTAGGGGAAGAAATGGGTTTACGCCTGAAAAAGGGGCACCAAATATAGAAATGTAATTTCCAGCGAGAGACATCCCCCATCTGGCACATCTCACCAGTTTAGGGCAAGAAATGGGGTTACACCTGGTAAACTGGGACACAAATATAGAAATATCATTTCCAGCTAAGACATCAGCCATCTGGCCCATCTCACCAGTGTAGGGGAAGAAACAGGGTTATGCCTGGAAAATAGGGTCCCCAAATATGGAAATAGCATTTCCAACTAGGGACATCACCCATCTGGCCAATCTCACCAGTGTAGGGGAAGACATGGGGTTATGCCTGGAAAAAGGGGCCCCAAATATAGAAATATAATTTCCAACTAGAGACATCACCCATCTGGCCTATCTCCCCAGTGTAGGAGAAGAAACGGGGTTACACCTGGAAAAAGGGGCCAAAAATATAGAAATATCATTTCCAGCTAGAGACATCACCCATCTGGCCCATCTCACCAGTGTAGGGGAAGAAACAGGGTTATGCATGGAGAAAAGGGGCCCCAAATACAGAATTATTATTTCCAGCTAGAGACTTCACCCACCTGGCCCATCTCACCAGTGTAGGGGAAGAAACGGGGTTACACCTGGAAAAAGGGGCCCCAAATACAGAAATATCATTTCCAGCTGAGACATCACCCATCTGGCCCACCTCACCAGTGTAGGTCAAGAAATGATTACACCTGGAAAAATAAGCCCCAAATATAGCAATATCATTTCCGGCTAGACGCATCACCCATCTGACCACTCTCACCAGTGTAGGGGTTATGCCTGGAGAAAAGGGCCGCAAACAGAAATATAATTTCCAGCTAGACACATCACCTATTTGACCCAACTCACCAGTGTAGGGAATAAACAGGGTTACACCTTGAAATAGGGGCCCCAAATATGTAAATATTTCCAGGTAGAGACATCACCCATCCGACCCATCTCACCAGTGTAGGGGAAGAAACGGGGTTACACCTGGAAAAAGGGGCCAACAATATAGCAATATCATTTCCAGCTAGACACATTACCCATCTGACCGATCTCACCAGTATAGGGGTTATGCCTGGAAAAAGGGGCCGCAAATATAGAAATATAATTTCCAGCTAGGGACATCAGCCATTTGGCCCATCTCACCAGTGTAGGGGAAGAAATGGGTTTACGCCTGAAAAAGGGGCACCAAATATAGAAATGTAATTTCCAGCGAGAGACATCCCCCATCTGGCACATCTCACCAGTTTAGGGCAAGAAATGGGGTTACACCTGGTAAACTGGGACACAAATATAGAAATATCATTTCCAGCTAAGACATCAGCCATCTGGCCCATCTCACCAGTGTAGGGGAAGAAACAGGGTTATGCCTGGAAAATAGGGTCCCCAAATATGGAAATAGCATTTCCAACTAGGGACATCACCCATCTGGCCAATCTCACCAGTGTAGGGGAAGACATGGGGTTATGCCTGGAAAAAGGGGCCCCAAATATAGAAATATAATTTCCAACTAGAGACATCACCCATCTGGCCTATCTCCCCAGTGTAGGAGAAGAAACGGGGTTACACCTGGAAAAAGGGGCCAAAAATATAGAAATATCATTTCCAGCTAGAGACATCACCCATCTGGCCCATCTCACCAGTGTAGGGGAAGAAACAGGGTTATGCATGGAGAAAAGGGGCCCCAAATACAGAATTATTATTTCCAGCTAGAGACTTCACCCACCTGGCCCATCTCACCAGTGTAGGGGAAGAAACGGGGTTACACCTGGAAAAAGGGGCCCCAAATACAGAAATATCATTTCCAGCTGAGACATCACCCATCTGGCCCACCTCACCAGTGTAGGTCAAGAAATGATTACACCTGGAAAAATAAGCCCCAAATATAGCAATATCATTTCCGGCTAGACGCATCACCCATCTGACCACTCTCACCAGTGTAGGGGTTATGCCTGGAGAAAAGGGCCGCAAACAGAAATATAATTTCCAGCTAGACACATCACCTATTTGACCCAACTCACCAGTGTAGGGAATAAACAGGGTTACACCTTGAAATAGGGGCCCCAAATATGTAAATATTTCCAGGTAGAGACATCACCCATCTGGCCCATCTCACCAGTGTAGGGGAAGAAATGGGGTTATGCCTGGAAAAAGGGGCCGAAAATATAGAAATATCATTTCCAGCTAGAGACATCACCCATCTGCCCCTTCTCACCGGTGTAGGGGAAGAAACTGGGTTTAGCCTGGAAAAAGGGGCCCCAAATATGTAAATTTCATTTCCAGCTAGGCCATCACCTATCCAACCCATCTCACCAGTGTAGGGGAAGAAACAGGGTTACACCTTGAAAAAGGGGCCCCAAATATGTAAATTTCATTTCCAGCTAGGGACATCACCTATCCGACCCATCTCACCAGTGTAGGGGAAGAAATGGGTTTACGCCTGGAAAAAGGGGCACCATATATAGAAATATAATTTCCAGCTAGAGGCATCACCCATCCAACCCATCTCACCAGTTTAGGGGAAGAAACTGGGTTTAGCCTGGAAAAAGGGGCCCCAAATATGTAAATTTCATTTCCAGCTAGGCCATCACCTATCCAACCCATCTCACCAGTGTAGGGGAAGAAACAGGGTTACACCTTGAAAAAGGGGCACCAAATATGTAAATTTCATTTCCAGCTAGGGACATCACCTATCCGACCCATCTCACCAGTGTAGGGGAAGAAATGGGTTTACGCCTGGAAAAAGGGGCACCATATATAGAAATATAATTTCCAGCTAGAGGCATCACCCATCTGGCCCATCTCACCAGTGTTGGGGAAGAAACGGGGTTACACCTGGAAAAAAAGAGTCCCCAAATATGTAAATATCATTTCCAGCTAGAGACATCACCCATCTGGCCCATCTCACCAGTGTAGGGGAAGAAATGGGTTACACCTTGAAAAAGGGGCCCCAAATATGTAAATTTAATTTCCAGCTAGGGACATCACCTATCCGACCCATCTCACCAGTGTAGGGAAGAAACAGGGTTACACCTTGAAAAAGGGGCCCCAAATATGTAAATTTCCTTTCCAGCTAGGGACATCACCTATCCGACCCATCTCACCAGTGTAGGGGAAGAAATGGGTTTACGCCTGGAAAAAGGGGCACCAAATATAGAAATATAATTTCCAGCTAGAGACATCACCCATCTGGCCCATCACACCAGTGTAGAGCAAGAAATGGGGTTACACCTGGAAAAAGGGGCCACAAATATAGAAATATCATTTCCAGCTAAGGCATGACCCATCTGGCCCATCTCACCAGTGTAGGGGAAGAAGCAGGGTTACGCTGGGAAAAAGGGGCCCAAAATATAGAAATAACATTTCCAGCTAGAGACATCACCTATCTGGCCCACCTCACCAGTGTAGGGGAAGAAATGGGGTTACACTTGGAAAAATGGGCCCCAGATATAGAAATATCATGTCCAGCTAGGGACATCACCCATCTGGCCCACCTCACCAGTGTAGGGGAAGAAACAGGATTATGCCTGGAGAAAATGGGCCCCAAATACAGAAATATTATTTCCAGCTAGAGACTTCACCCATCTGGCCAAGCTCGCCAGTGTAGGGGAAGACACAGGGTTACACCTGGAAAAAGGGGCCCCAAATATAGAAATATCATTTCCAGCTGGACGCATCACCCATCTGACCAATCTCACCAGTGTAGGGGTTACGCCTGGAAAAAGGGGCCGCAAATATAGAAATATAATTTCAAGCTAGAGACATCACCTATCTGACCCATCTCACCAGTGTAGGGGAAGAAACAGGGTTACACCTGGAAAAAGGGGCCCCAAATGTGTAAATATCATTTCCAGCTAGGGACATCACCCATCTAGCCTATCTCACCAGTGTAGCGGAAGAAACAGGGTTACGCTGGGAAAAAGGGGCCCCAAATATAGCAATATAATTTCTAGCAAGAGACATCACCCATCTGCCCCTTCTCACGAGTGTAGGGGAAGAAATGGAGTTATGCCTGGAAAAAGGGGCCCAAAATATAGAAATATCATTTATAGCTAGAGACATCACCCATCTGCCCCTTCTCACCGGTGAAGGGGAAGAAATGGGTTTATGCCTGGAAAAAGGGGCCCCAAATATAGAAATATCATTTCCAGCTGAGACATCACCCATCTAGCCCACCTCACCAGTGTAGGGGAAGAAACGGGGTTACACCTGGAAAAAGGGGCCCCAAATATGAAAATATAATTTCCAGCTGAGACATCACCCATCTGGCCCACCTCACCAGTGTAGGGGAAGAAACGAATTACACCTGGAAAAAGGGGCCCCAAATATAGCAATATAATTTCCGACTAGACGCATCACCCATCTGACCAATCTCACCAGTGTAGGGGTTACGCCTGGAAAAAGGGGCCGCAAATATAGAAATATCATTTCCAGCTAGAGACATCACCCATCTGCCCCTTCTCACCGGTGCAGGGGAAGAAACTGGGTTTAGCCTGGAAAAAGGGGCCCCAAATATGTAAATATCATTTCCAGCTAGGGACATCACCCATCTGGCCTATCTCACCAGTGTAGGGTAAGAAATGGGTTTACACCTGGAAAAAGGGGCACCAAATATAGAAATACCATTTCCAGCGAGAGACATCCCCCATCTGGCCAATCTCACCAGAGTAGTGGAAGACATGGGGTTACGCCTGGAAAAAGGGGCCCCAAATATAGAAATATCATTTCCAGCTGAGACATCACCCATCCGACCAATCTCACCAGTGTAGGGGAAGAAACGGGGTTACACCTGGAAAAAGGGGCCAACAATATAGCAATATCATTTCCAGCTAGACACATTACCCATCTGGCCGATCTCACCAGTGTAGGGGTTATGCCTGGAAAAAGGGGCCGCAAATATAGAAATATAATTTCCAGCTAGGGACATCAGCCATCTGGCACATCTCACCAGTGTAGGGGAAGAAATTGGTTTACGCCTGAAAAAGGGGCACCAAATATAGAAATGTAATTTCCAGCGAGAGACATCCCCCAATTGGCCGATCTCACCCGTATAGGGGAAGAAACGGGGTTACACCTGGAAAAAGGAGCCCCAAATAAAGAAATATAATTTCCAGCCGAGATATCACCCAACTCGCCGATCTCACCAGTGTAGGGGAAGAAACGGGATTACACCTGGAAGAATCGGCCTTAAACATAGAAATATCATTTACAGCTTGAGACATCGCACACCTGGCCCATCTCACCAGTGTAGGGCAAGAAATGGGGTTACACCTGGAAAAAGGTGCCCCAAATAAAGAAATATAATTTCCAGCCGAGATATCACCCAACTGGCCGATCTCACCAGTGTAGGGGAAGAAACGGGATTACACCTGGAAAAATCGGCCTTAAATATAGAAATATCATTTACAGCTTGAGACATCGCACACCTGGCCCATCTCACCAGTGTAAGGCAAGAAATGGGGTTACACCTGGAAAAAGGGGCTACAAATATAGAAAATAAATTTCCAGGCAAGACATCACCCATCTGGCCCATCTCACCAGTTTAGGGCAAGAAATGGGGTTACACCTGGTAAACTGGGACACAAATATAGAAATATAATTTCCAGCTTAGACATCAGCCATCTGGCCCATCTCACCAGTGTAGGGGAAGAAACAGGGTTATGCCTGGAAAATAGGGTCCCCAAATATGGAAATAGCATTTCCAACTAGGGACATCACCCATCTGGCCCATCTCACCAGTGTAGGGGAAGACATGGGGTTATGCCTGGAAAAAGGGGCCCCAAATATAGAAATATAATTTCCAGCTAGAGACATCACCCATCTGGCCTATCTCCCCAGTGTAGGAGAAGAAACGGGGTTACACCTGGAAAAAGGGGCCAAAAGTATAGAAATATCATTTCCAGTTAGAGACATCACCCATCTGGCCCATCCCACCAGTGTAGGGGAAGAAACAGGGTTATGCCTGGAGAAAAAGGGCCCCAAATACAGAATTATTATTTCCAGCTAGAGACTTCACCCACCTGGCCCATCTCACCAGTGTAGGGGAAGAAACAGGGTTACACCTGGAAAAAGGGGCCCCAAATACAGAAATATCATTTCCAGCTGAGACATCACCCATCTGACCCAACTCACCAGTGTAAGGGAAGAAATGGATTACACCTGGAAAAATTAGCCCCAAATATAGCAATATCATTTCCGGCTAGAGGCATCACCCATCTGACCACTCTCACCAGTGTAGGGGTTACGCCTGGAAAAAGGGGCCGCAAACAGAAATATAATTTCCAGCTAGACACATCACCTATTTGACCCATCTCACCAGTGTAGGGGAAGAAATAGGGTTACACCTTGAAAAAGGGGCCCCAAATATGTAAATATTTCCAGCTAGAGACATCACCCATCTGGCCCATCTCACCAGTGTAGGGGAAGAAATGGGGTACACCTTGAGAAAGGGGCCCCAAATATGTAAATTTCATTTCCAGCTAGGACATCACCTATCCGACCCATCTCACCAGTGTAGGAAAGAAACAGGGTTACACCTTGAAAAAGGGGCCCCAAATATGTAAATTTCATTTCCAGCTAGGGACATCACCTATCCGACCCATCTCAACAGTGTAGTGGAAGAAATGGGTTTACGCCTGGAACAAGGGGCACCAAATATAGAAATATAATTTCCAGCTAGAGACATCACCCATCTGGCCCATCTCACCAGTGTAGGGGAAGAAACAGGGTTACACCTGGAAAAAGAGTCCCCAAATATGTAAATTTCATTTCCAGGTAGAGACATCACCATCTGGCCCATCTCACCAGTTGAGGGGAAGAAATGGGTTACACCTTGAAAAAGGGGCCCCAAATATGTAAATTTCATTTCCAGCTAGGGACATCACCTATCTGACAAATCTCACCAGTGTAGGGAAGAAACAGGGTTACACCTTGAAAAAGGGGCCCCAAATATGTAAATTTCATTTCCAGCTAGGGACATCACCTATCCGACCCATCTCACCAGTGTAGGAGAAGAAATGGGTTTACGCCTGGAAAAAGGGGCCACAAATATAGAAATATCATTTCCAGCTAAGACATCACCCATCTGGCCCCTCTCACCAGTGTAGGGGAAGAAACAGGGTTACGATGGGAAAAAGGGGCCCTAAATATAGAAATATAATTTCTAGCAAGAGACATCACCCATCTGCCCCTTCTCACCAGTGTAAGGGAAGAAATGGGGTTATGCCTGGAAAAAGGGGCCGAAAATATAGAAATATCATTTCCAGCTAGAGACATCACCCATCTGCCCCTTCTCACCGGTGTAGGGGAAGAAACTGGGTTTAGCCTGGAAAAAGGGGCCCCAAATATGTAAATTTCATTTCCAGCTAGGGACATCACCTATCCGACCCATCTCACCAGTGTAGGGGAAGAAATGGGTTTACGCCTGGAAAAAGGGGCACCAAATATAGAAATATAATTTCCAGCTAGAGACATCACCCATCTGGCCCATCTCACCAGTGTAGGGGAAGAAACGGGGTTACACCTGGAAAAAAAGAGTCCCCAATTATGTAAATATCATTTCCAGCTAGAGACATCACCCATCTGGCCCATCTCACCAGTGTAGGGGAAGAAATGGGTTACACTTGAAAAAGGGGCCCCAAATATGTAAATTTAATTTCCAGCTAGGGACATCACCTATCCGACCCATCTCACCAGTGTAGGGAAGAAACAGAGTTACACCTTGAAAAAGGGGCCCCAAATATGTAAATTTCCTTTCAAGCTAGGGACATCACCTATCCGACCCATCTCACCAGTGTAGGGGAAGAAATGGGTTTACGCCTGGAAAAAGGGGCACCAAATATAGAAATATAATTTCCAGCTAGAGACATCACCCATCTGGCCCATCGCACCAGTGTAGGGCAAGAAATGGGGTTACACCTGGAAAAAGGGGCCACAAATATAGAAATATCATTTCCAGCTAAGACATGACCCATCTGGCCCATCTCACCAGTGTAGGGGAAGAAACAGGGTTACGCTGGGAAAAAGGGGCCCCAAATATAGAAATATCATTTCTAGCAAGAGACATCACCCATCTGCCCCTTCTCACCAGTGTAGGGGAAGAAATGGGATTATGCCTGGAAAAAGGGGCCCAAAATATAGAAATAACATTTCCAGCTAGAGACATCACTTATCTGGCCCACCTCACCAGTGTAGGGGAAGAAATGGGGTTACACTTGAAAAATGGGCCCCAGATATAGAAATATCATGTCCAGCTAGGGACATCACCCATCTGGCCCACCTCACCAGTGTAGGGGAAGAAACGGATTACACCTGGAAAAAGGGGCCCCAAATATAGAAATATAATTTCCAGCTGAGACATCACCCATCCGACCCATCTCACCAGTGTAGGGGAAGAAACGGGGTTACACCTGGAAAAAGGGGCCAACAATATAGCAATATCATTTCCAGCTAGACACATTACCCATCTGACCGATCTCACCAGTGTAGGGGTTATGCCTGGAAAAAGGGGCCGCAAATATAGAAATATAATTTCCAGCTAGGGACATCAGCCATCTGGCCCATCTCACCAGTGTAGGGGAAGAAATGGGTTTACGCCTGAAAAAGGGGCACCAAATATAGAAATGTAATTTCCAGCGAGAGACATCCCCCAACTTGCCGATCTCACCCGTATAGGGGAAGAAACGGGGTTACACCTGGAAAAAGGAGCCCCAAATAAAGAAATATAATTTCCAGCCGAGATATCACCCAACTGGCCGATCTCACCAGTGTAGGGGAAGAAACGGGATTACACCTGGAAAAATCGGCCTTAAATATAGAAATATCATTTACAGCTTGAGACATCGCACACCTGGCCCATCTCACCAGTGTAGGGCTAGAAATGGGGTTACACCTGGAAAAAGGTGCCCCAAATAAAGAAATATAATTTTCAGCCGAGATATCACCCAACTGGCCGATCTCACCAGTGTAGGGGAAGAAACGGGATTACACCTGGAAAAATCGGCCTTAAATATAGAAATATCATTTACAGCTTGAGACATCGCACACCTGGCCCATCTCACCAGTGTAGGGCAAGAAATGGGGTTACACCTGGAAAAAGGGGCTACAAATATAGAAAATAAATTTCCAGCTAAGACATCACCCATCTGGCCCATCTCACCAGTTTAGGGCAGAAATGGGGTTACACCTGGTAAACTGGGACACAAATATAGAAATATCATTTCCAGCTAAGACATCAGCCATCTGGCCCATCTCACCAGTGTAGGGGAAGAAACAGAGTTATGCCTGGAAAATAGGGTCCCCAAATATGGAAATAGCATTTCCAACTAGGGACATCACCCATCTGGCCCATCTCACCAGTGTAGGGGAAGACATGGGGTTATGCCTGGAAAAAGGGGCCCCAAATATAGAAATATAATTTCCAGCTAGAGACATCACCCATCTGGCCTATCTCCCCAGTGTAGGAGAAGAAACGGGGTTACACCTGGAAAAAGGGGCCAAAAGTATAGAAATATCATTTCCAGTTAGAGACATCACCCATCTGGCCCATCTCACCAGTGTAGGGGAAGAAACAGGGTTATGCCTGGAGAAAAGGGGCCCCAAATACAGAATTATTATTTCCAGCTAGAGACTTCACCCACCTGGCCCATCTCACCAGTGTAGGGGAAGAAACGGGGTTACACCTGGAAAAAGGGACCCCAAATACAGAAATATCATTTCCAGCTGAGACATCACCCATCTGGCCCACCTCACCAGTGTAAGGGAAGAAATGGATTACACCTGGAAAAATAAGCCCCAAATATAGCAATATCATTTCCGGCTAGACGCATCACCGATCTGACCACTCTCACCAGTGTAGGGGTTACGCCTGGAAAAAGGAGCCGCAAACAGAAATATAATTTCCAGCTAGACACATCACCTATTTGACCCATCTCACCAGTGTAGGGGAAGAAACAGGGTTACACCTTGAAAAAGGGGCCCCAAATATGTAAATATTTCCAGCTAGAGACATGACCTATCCGACCCATCTCACCAGTGTAGGGAAAGAAATAGGGTTACACCTTGAAAAAGGGGCCCCAAATATGTAAATTTCATTTCCAACTAGGGACATCACCTATCCGACCCATTTCAACAGTGTAGTGGAAGAAATGGGTTTACGCCTGGAAAAAGGGGCACCAAATATAGAAATATAATTTCCAGCTAGAGACATCACCCATCTGGCCCATCTCACCAGTGTAGGGGAAAAAACAGGGTTACACCTGGAAAAAGAGTCCCCAAATATGTAAATATCATTTCCAGGCAGAGACATCACCATCTGGCCCATCTCACCAGTTGAGGGGAAGAAATGGGTTACACCTTGAAAAAGGGGCCCCAAATATGTAAATTTCCTTTCCAGCTAGGGACATCACCTATCCGACCCATCTCACCAGTGTAGGGGAAGAAATGGGTTTACGCCTGGAAAAAGGGGCACCAAATATAGAAATATAATTTCCAGCTAGAGACATCACCCATCTGGCCCATCTCACCAGTGTAGGGGAAAAAACAGCGTTACACCTGGAAAAAGAGTCCCCAAATATGTAAATATCATTTCCAGGCAGAGACATCACCATCTGGCCCATCTCACCAGTTGAGGGGAAGAAATGGGTTACACCTTGAAAAAGGGGCCCCAAATATGTAAATTTCCTTTCCAGCTAGGGACATCACCTATCCGACAAATCTCACCAGTGTAGGGAAGAAACAGGGTTACACCTTGAAAAAGGGGCCCCAAATATGTAAATTTCCTTTCCAGCTAGGGACATCACCTATCCGACCCATGTCACCAGTGTAGGGGAAGAAATGGGTTTACGCCTGGAAAAAGGGGCACCAAATATAGAAATATAATTTCCAGCTAGAGACTTCACCCATCTGGCCCATCTCACCAGTGTAGGGCAAGAAATGGGGTTACACCTGGAAAAAGGGGCCACAAATATAGAAATATCATTTCCAGCTAAGACATCACCCATCTGGCCTCTCTCACCAGTGTAGGGGAAGAAACAGGGTTACGCTGGGAAAAAGGGGCCCCAAATATAGAAATATAATTTCTAGCAAGAGACATCACCCATCTGCCCCTTCTCACCAGTGTAAGGGAAGAAATGGGGTTATGCCTGGAAAAAGGGGCCGAAAATATAGAAATATCATTTCCAGCTAGAGACATCACCCATCTGCCCCTTCTCACCGGTGTAGGGGAAGAAATGGGTTTACGCCTGGAAAAAGGGGCACCAAATATAGAAATATAATTTCCAGCTAGAGACATCACCCATCTGGCCCATCTCACCAGTGTAGGGGAAGAAACGGGGTTACACCTGGAAAAAAAGAGTCCCCAATTATGTAAATATCATTTCCAGCTAGAGACATCACCCATCTGGCCCATCTCACCAGTGTAGGGGAAGAAATGGGTTACACTTGAAAAAGGGGCCCCAAATATTTAAATTTAATTTCCAGCTAGGGACATCACCTATCCGACCGATCTCACCAGTGTAGGGAAGAAACAGGGTTACACCTTGAAAAAGGGGCCCCAAATATGTAAATTTCCTTTCCAGCTAGGGACATCACCTATCGGACACATCTCACCAGTGTAGGGGAAGAAATGGGTTTGCGCCTGGAAAAAGGGGCACCAAATATAGAAATATAATTTCCAGCTAGAGACATCACCCATCTGGCCCATCACACCAGTGTAGGGCAAGAAATGGGGTTACACCTGGAAAAAGGGGCCACAAATATAGAAATATCATTTCCAGCTAAAACATGACCCATCTGGCCCATCTCACCAGTGTAGGGGAAGAAACAGGGTTACGCTGGAAAAATGGGGCCCCAAATATAGAAATATCATTTCCAGCAGAGACATCACCCATCTGGCCCATCTCACCAGTGTAGGGGAAGAAACGGGGTTACACCTGGAAAAAAAGAGTCCCCAATTATGTAAATATCATTTCCAGCTAGAGACATCACCCATCTGGCCCATCTCACCAGTGTAGGGGAAGAAATGGGTTACACTTGAAAAAGGGGCCCCAAATATTTAAATTTAATTTCCAGCTAGGGACATCACCTATCCGACCGATCTCACCAGTGTAGGGAAGAAACAGGGTTACACCTTGAAAAAGGGGCCCCAAATATGTAAATTTCCTTTCCAGCTAGGGACATCACCTATCGGACCCATCTCACCAGTGTAGGGGAAGAAATGGGTTTGCGCCTGGAAAAAGGGGCACCAAATATAGAAATATAATTTCCAGCTAGAGACATCACCCATCTGGCCCATCACACCAGTGTAGGGCATACATGGGGTTGCACCTGGTAAACTGGGACACAAATATAGAAATATCATTTCCAGCTAAGACATCAGCCATCTGGCCCATCTCACCAGTGTAGGGGAAGAAACAGAGTTATGCCTGGAAAATAGGGTCCCCAAATATGGAAATAGCATTTCCAACTAGGGACATCACCCATCTGGCCCATCTCACCAGTGTAGGGGAAGACATGGGGTTATGCCTGGAAAAAGGGGCCCCAAATATAGAAATATAATTTCTAGCAAGAGACATCACCCATCTGCCCCTTCTCACCAGTGTAAGGGAAGAAATGGGGTTATGCCTGGAAAAAGGGGCCGAAAATATAGAAATATCATTTCCAGCTAGAGACATCACCCATCTGCCCCTTCTCACCGGTGTAGGGGAAGAAATGGGTTTACGCCTGGAAAAAGGGGCACCAAATATAGAAATATAATTTCCAGCTAGAGACATCACCCATCTGGCCCATCTCACCAGTGTAGGGGAAGAAACGGGGTTACACCTGGAAAAAAAGAGTCCCCAATTATGTAAATATCATTTCCAGCTAGAGACATCACCCATCTGGCCCATCTCACCAGTGTAGGGGAAGAAATGGGTTACACTTGAAAAAGGGGCCCCAAATATTTAAATTTAATTTCCAGCTAGGGACATCACCTATCCGACCGATCTCACCAGTTTAGGGAAGAAACAGGGTTACACCTTGAAAAAGGGGCCCCAAATATGTAAATTTCCTTTCCAGCTAGGGACATCACCTATCGGACCCATCTCACCAGTGTAGGGGAAGAAATGGGTTTGCGCCTGGAAAAAGGGGCACCAAATATAGAAATATAATTTCCAGCTAGAGACATCACCCATCTGGCCCATCACACCAGTGTAGGGCAAGAAATGGGGTTACACCTGGAAAAAGGGGCCACAAATATAGAAATATCATTTCCAGCTAAAACATGACCCATCTGGCCCATCTCACCAGTGTAGGGGAAGAAACAGGGTTACGCTGGAAAAATGGGGCCCCAAATATAGAAATATCATTTCCAGCAGAGACATCACCCATCTGGCCCATCTCACCAGTGTAGGGGAAGAAACGGGGTTACACCTGGAAAAAAAGAGTCCCCAATTATGTAAATATCATTTCCAGCTAGAGACATCACCCATCTGGCCAATCTCACCAGTGTAGGGGAAGAAATGGGTTACACTTGAAAAAGGGGCCCCAAATATTTAAATTTAATTTCCAGCTAGGGACATCACCTATCCGACCGATCTCACCAGTGTAGGGAAGAAACAGGGTTACACCTTGAAAAAGGGGCCCCAAATATGTAAATTTCCTTTCCAGCTAGGGACATCACCTATCGGACCCATCTCACCAGTGTAGGGGAAGAAATGGGTTTGCGCCTGGAAAAAGGGGCACCAAATATAGAAATATAATTTCCAGCTAGAGACATCACCCATCTGGCCCATCACACCAGTGTAGGGCATACATGGGGTTACACCTGGTAAACTGGGACACAAATATAGAAATATCATTTCCAGCTAAGACATCAGCCATCTGGCCCATCTCACCAGTGTAGGGGAAGAAACAGAGTTATGCCTGGAAAATAGGGTCCCCAAATATGGAAATAGCATTTCCAACTAGGGACATCACCCATCTGGCCCATCTCACCAGTGTAGGGGAAGACATGGGGTTATGCCTGGAAAAAGGGGCCCCAAATATAGAAATATAATTTCCAGCTAGAGACATCACCCATCTGGCCTATCTCCCCAGTGTAGGAGAAGAAACGGGGTTACACCTAGAAAAAGGGGCCAAAAGTATAGAAATATCATTTCCAGTTAGAGACATCACCCATCTGGCCCATCTCACCAGTGTAGGGGAAGAAACAGGGTTATGCCTGGAGAAAAGGGGCCCCAAATACAGAATTATTATTTCCAGCTAGAGACTTCACCCACCTGGCCCATCTCACCAGTGTAGGGGAAGAAACGGGGTTACACCTGGAAAAAGGGACCCCAAATACAGAAATATCATTTCCAGCTGAGACATCACCCATCTGGCCCACCTCACCAGTGTAAGGGAAGAAATGGATTACACCTGGAAAAATAAGCCCCAAATATAGCAATATCATTTCCGGCTAGACGCATCACCGATCTGACCACTCTCACCAGTGTAGGGGTTACGCCTGGAAAAAGGGGCCGCAAACAGAAATATAATTTCCAGCTAGACACATCACCTATTTGACCCATCTCACCAGTGTAGGGGAAGAAACAGGGTTACACCTTGAAAAAGGGGCCCCAAATATGTAAATATTTCCAGCTAGAGACATCACCTATCCGACCCATCTCACCAGTGTAGGGAAAGAAATAGGGTTACACCTTGAAAAAGGGGCCCCAAATATGTAAATTTCATTTCCAGCTAGGGACATCACCTATCCGACCCATTTCAACAGTGTAGTGGAAGAAATGGGTTTACGCCTGGAAAAAGGGGCACCAAATATAGAAATATAATTTCCAGCTAGAGACATCACCCATCTGGCCCATCTCACCAGTGTAGGGGAAAAAACAGGGTTACACCTGGAAAAAGAGTCCCCAAATATGTAAATATCATTTCCAGGCAGAGACATCACCATCTGGCCCATCTCACCAGTTGAGGGGAAGAAATGGGTTACACCTTGAAAAAGGGGCCCCAAATATGTAAATTTCCTTTCCAGCTAGGGACATCACCTATCCGACCCATCTCACCAGTGTAGGGGAAGAAATGGGTTTACGCCTGGAAAAAGGGGCACCAAATATAGAAATATAATTTCCAGCTAGAGACATCACCCATCTGGCCCATCTCACCAGTGTAGGGGAAAAAACAGCGTTACACCTGGAAAAAGAGTCCCCAAATATGTAAATATCATTTCCAGGCAGAGACATCACCATCTGGCCCATCTCACCAGTTGAGGGGAAGAAATGGGTTACACCTTGAAAAAGGGGCCCCAAATATGTAAATTTCCTTTCCAGCTAGGGACATCACCTATCCGACAAATCTCACCAGTGTAGGGAAGAAACAGGGTTACACCTTGAAAAAGGGGCCCCAAATATGTAAATTTCCTTTCCAGCTAGGGACATCACCTATCCGACCCATGTCACCAGTGTAGGGGAAGAAATGGGTTTACGCCTGGAAAAAGGGGCACCAAATATAGAAATATAATTTCCAGCTAGAGACTTCACCCATCTGGGCCATCTCACCAGTGTAGGGCAAGAAATGGGGTTACACCTGGAAAAAGGGGCCACAAATATAGAAATATCATTTCCAGCTAAGACATCACCCATCTGGTCTCTCTCACCAGTGTAGGGGAAGAAACAGGGTTACGCTGGGAAAAAGGGGCCCCAAATATAGAAATATAATTTCTAGCAAGAGACATCACCCATCTGCCCCTTCTCACCAGTGTAAGGGAAGAAATGGGGTTATGCCTGGAAAAAGGGGCCGAAAATATAGAAATATCATTTCCAGCTAGAGACATCACCCATCTGCCCCTTCTCACCGGTGTAGGGGAAGAAACTGGGTTTAGCCTGGAAAAAGGGGCCCCAAATATGTAAATTTCATTTCCAGCTAGGGACATCACCTATCCGACCCATCTCACCAGTGTAGGCGAAGAAATGGGTTTACGCCTGGAAAAAGGGGCACCAAATATAGAAATATAATTTCCAGCTAGAGACATCACCCATCTGGCCCATCTCACCAGTGTAGGGGAAGAAACGGGGTTACACCTGGAAAAAAAGAGTCCCCAATTATGTAAATATCATTTCCAGCTAGAGACATCACCCATCTGGCCCATCTCACCAGTGTAGGGGAAGAAATGGGTTACACTTGAAAAAGGGGCCCCAAATATTTAAATTTAATTTCCAGCTAGGGACATCACCTATCCGACCGATCTCACCAGTGTAGGGAAGAAACAGGGTTACACCTTGAAAAAGGGGCCCCAAATATGTAAATTTCCTTTCCAGCTAGGGACATCACCTATCGGACCCATCTCACCAGTGTAGGGGAAGAAATGGGTTTGCGCCTGGAAAAAGGGGCACCAAATATAGAAATATAATTTCCAGCTAGAGACATCACCCATCTGGCCCATCACACCAGTGTAGGGCAAGAAATGGGGTTACACCTGGAAAAAGGGGCCACAAATATAGAAATATCATTTCCAGCTAAAACATGACCCATCTGGCCCATCTCACCAGTGTAGGGGAAGAAACAGGGTTACGCTGGGAAAATGGGGCCCCAAATATAGAAATATCATTTCCAGCAGAGACATCACCCATCTGGCCCACCTCACCAGTGTAGGGGAAGAAACGGATTACACCTGGAAAAAGGGGCCCCAAATATAGGAATATCATTTCCAGCTGGACGCATCACCCATCTGACCGATCTCACCAGTGTAGGGGTTACGCCTGGAAAAAGGGGCCGCACATATAGAAATATAATTTCAAGCTAGAGACATCACCTATCTGACCCATTTCACCAGTGTAGGGGAAGAAACAGGGTTACACCTGGAAAAAGGGGCCCCAAATATGTAAATATCATTTCCAGCTAGGGACATCACCCATCTAGCCTATCTCACCGGTGTAGGGGAAGAAACTGGGTTTAGCCTGGAAAAAGGGGCCCCAAATATAGAAATAACATTTCCAGCTATAGACATCACCCACCTGGCCCACCTCACCAGTGTAGGGGAATAAATGGGGTTACACTTGGAAAAATGGGCCCCAAATATAGAAATATAATTTCCAGCTAGGGACATCACCCATCTGGCATATCTCACCAGTGTAGGGGAAGAAATGGGTTTATGCCTGGAAAAAGGAGCCTCAAATATAGAAATATCATGTCCAGCTGAGAGATCACCCATCTAGCCCACCTCACCAGTGTAGGGGAAGAAACGGGGTTACACCTGGAAAAAGGGGCCCCAAATATAGAAATATAATTTCCTGCTGAGACATCACCCATCTGGCCCACCTCACCAGTGTAGGGGAAGAAACGGATTATACCTGGAAAAAGGGGCCCCAAATATAGCAATATCATTTCCGGCTAGACGCATCACCCATCTGAACAATCTCACCAGTGTAGGGGTTACGCCTGGAAAAAGGGGCCGCAAATATAGAAATATCATTTCCAGCTAGAGGCATCACCCATCTGCCCCTTCTCACCGGTGTAGGGGAAGAAACTGGGTTTAGCCTGGAAAAAGGGGCCCCAAATATGTAAATATCATTTCCAGCTAGGGACATCACCCATCTGGCCTATCTCACCAGTGTAGGGGAAGAAATGGGTTTACGCCTCGAAAAAGGGGCACCAAATATAGAAATATCATTTCCAGCGAGAGACATCCCCCATCTGGCCAATTTCACCAGAGTAGTGGAAGACATGGGGTTACGCCTGGAAAAAGGGGCCCCAAATATAGAAATATCATTTCCAGCTGAGACATCACCCATCCGACCTATCTCACCAGTGTAGGGGAAGAAACGGGGTTACACCTGGAAAAAGGGGCCAACAATATAGCAGTATCATTTCCAGCTAGACACATTACCCATCTGACCGATCTCACCAGTGTAGGGGTTATGCCTGGAAAAAGGGGCCGCAAATATGTAAATATCATTTCCAGCTAGGGACATCACCCATCTGGCCCATCTCACCAGTGTAGGGGAAGAAATGGGTTTATGCCTGGAAAAAGGGGCCCCAAATATAGAAATATAATTTCCAGTGGGAGACATCCCCCAACTGGCCGATCTCACCAGTGTAGGGGAAGAAACGGGGTTACACTTGGGAAAAGGGGTCCCAAATAAAGAAATATAATTTCAAGCCGAGATATCACCCATCTGCCCATCTCACCACTGTAGGGGAAGAAACGGGGTTACACATGGAAAAATCGGCCCCAAATATATAAATATCATTTCCAGCTAGAGACATCACCCATCTGGCCCATCTTACCAGTGTAGGGGAATAAACTGGGTTAAACCTGGAAAAAGGGGCCACAAATATATAAATATCAATTAAACTAGAGACATCACCCATCTGGCCCATCTCACCAGTGGAGGCGAAGAAAGGGGCCCCAAATACAGAAATATAATTTGCAGCTAGGGACATCACCTATCTGGCCCATCTCACCAGTGAAGGGGAAGAAACAGGGGTATGCCTGGAAAATGGGACCCCAATAACAGAAATATCATTTCCAGCTAGAGACATCACCCACCTGGCCCATCTCAACAGTGTAGGGGAAGAAATGGGGTTACACCTGGAAAAAGGAGCCCCGGATATAGTAATATCATTTCCAGCTACGGACATCACCCTTCTTGCCCACCTCACCAGTGTAGGCGAAGAAACAGGGTTATGCCCAGAAAAATGGGCGCAAAATATAGAAACATTTCCAGCTAGAGACATCACCCATCTGACCCATCTCACCAGTGTAGGGGAAGAAACGGGGTTACACCTGGAAAAAGGGGCCAACAATATAGCAATATCATTACCAGTTAGACGCATCACCCATCTGACAGATCTCACCAGTGTAGGGGTTATGCCTGGAAAAAGTGGCAGCAAATATAGAAATATCATTTCCAGCTAGACGCATCACCCATCTGGCCCATCTCACCAGTGTAGGGGAAGAAACAGGGTTACACCTGGAAAAAGGGTCCCCAAATATAGAAATATCATTTCCAGCTAGAGACATCTCCTATCTGGCCCATCTCACCAGTGTAGGGGAAGAAACGGAGCTACGCATGGAGAAAGGGGCCCCATATATAGAAATATAATTTCCAGCCGAGATATCACCCATCTGCCCATCTCACCAGTGTAGGGGAAGAAACGGGGTTACACCTGGAAAAATCGGCCCCAAATATAGAAATATCATTTCCAGCTAGAGACATCACCCATCTGACCCATCTCACCAGTGTAGGGGAAGAAATGGGGTTACACCTGGAAAAAGGGGCCAACAATATAGCAATATCATTTCCAGCTAGATGCATCACCCATCTGACCGATCTCACCAGTGTTGGTGTTATGCTGGGAAAAAGAGGCCACAAATATAGAAATATAATTTCCAGCTAGGGACATCAGCCATCTTGCCCATCTCACCAGTGTAGGGGAAGAAATGGGTTTACGCCCGAAAAAAGGGCACCAAATATAGAAATGTAATTTCCAGCGAGAGACATCCCCCAACTGGCCGATCTCACCCGTGTAGGGGAAGAAACGGGGTTAACCCTGGAAAAAGGTGCCCCAAATAAAGAAATATAATTTCCAGCCGAGATATCACCCAACTGGCCGATCTCACCAGTGTAGGGGAAGAAACGGGATTACACCTGGAAAAATCGGCCTTAAATATAGAAATATCATTTACAGCTTGAGACATCGCCCGCCTGGCCCATCTCACCAGTGTAGGGCAAGAAATGGGGTTACACCTGGAAAAAGGGGCTACAAATATAGAAAATAAATTTCCAGCTAAAACATCACCCATCTGGCCCATCTCACCGGTGTATGGGAAGAAACAGGGTTACGCTGGGAAAAAGGGGCCCCAAATGTAGAAATATCATTTCCAGCTAAGGACATCCCCCATCTGGCCCATCTCACCAGTGGAGGGGAAGAAAGGGGCCCCAAATACAGAAATATAATTTCCAGCTAGAGACATCACCCACCTGGCCCATCTCACCAGTGTAGGGGAAGAAACGGGGTTACGCCTGGAAAAAGAGGCCCCAAATATAGAAATATTTCCAGCTAGAGACATTACCCATTCGACCCATCTCACCAGTGTAGGGGAAGAAACGGGGTTACACCTGGAAAAAGGGACCCAAATATAGAAATATCATTTCCAGCTAGAGACATCACCCACCTGGCCCATCTCACCGGTGTAGGGGAAGAAACTGGGTTTAGCCTGGAAAAAGGGGCCCCAAATATGTAAATATCATTTCCAGCTAGGGACATCACCCATCTGGCCTATCTCACCAGTGTAGGGGAAGAAATGGGTTTACGCCTCGAAAAAGGGGCACCAAATATAGAAATATCATTTCCAGCGAGAGACATCCCCCATCTGGCCAATTTCACCAGAGTAGTGGAAGACATGGGGTTACGCCTGGAAAAAGGGGCCCCAAATATAGAAATATCATTTCCAGCTGAGACATCACCCA
The DNA here is from genome assembly GCF_040938575.1 of Ambystoma mexicanum. Lineage (NCBI taxonomy): Eukaryota > Metazoa > Chordata > Amphibia > Caudata > Ambystomatidae > Ambystoma > Ambystoma mexicanum. The sequence continues at coordinate 1,466,465,749 of NC_090924.1, read as the reverse complement.
TCCGACCTATCTCACCAGTGTAGGGGAAGAAACGGGGTTACACCTGGAAAAAGGGGCCAACAATATAGCAGTATCATTTCCAGCTAGACACATTACCCATCTGACCGATCTCACCAGTGTAGGGGTTATGCCTGGAAAAAGGGGCCGCAAATATAGAAATATCATTTCCAGCTAGGGACATCACCCATCTGGCCCATCTCACCAGTGTAGGGGAAGAAATGGGTTTATGCCTGGAAAAAGGGGCCCCAAATATAGAAATATAATTTCCAGTGGGAGACATCCCCCAACTGGCCGATCTCACCAGTGTAGGGGAAGAAACGGGGTTACACTTGGGAAAAGGGGCCCCAAATAAAGAAATATAATTTCAAGCCGAGATATCACCCATCTGCCCATCTCACCACTGTAGGGGAAGAAACGGGGTTACACATGGAAAAATCGGCCTCAAATATATAAATATCATTTCCAGCTAGAGACATCACCCATCTGGCCCATCTCACCAGTGTAGGGGAATAAACTGTGTTAAACCTGGAAAAAGGGGCCACAAATATATAAATATCAATTAAAGCTAGACACATCACCCATCTGGCCCATCTCACCAGTGGAGGGGAAGAAAGAGGCCCCAAATACAGAAATATAATTTGCAGCTAGGGACATCACCTATCTGGCCCATCTCACCAGTGAAGGGGAAGAAACAGGGGTATGCCTGGAAAATGGGACCCCAATAACAGAAATATCATTTCCAGCTAGAGACATCACCCACCTGGCCCATCTCAACAGTGTAGGGGAAGAAATGGGGTTACACCTGGAAAAAGGAGCCCCGGATATAGTAATATCATTTCCAGCTACGGACATCACCCATCTTGCCCACCTCACCAGTGTAGGCGAAGAAACAGGGTTATGCCTAGAAAAATGGGCCCAAAATATAGAAACATTTCCAGCTAGAGACATCACCCATCTGACCCATCTCACCAGTGTAGGGGAAGAAACGGGGTTACACCTGGAAAAAGGGGCCAACAATATAGCAATATCATTACCAGTTAGACGCATCACCCATCTGACAGATCTCACCAGTGTAGGGGTTATGCCTGGAAAAAGTGGCAGCAAATATAGAAATATCATTTCCAGCTAGACGCATCACCCATCTGGCCCATCTCACCAGTGTAGGGGAAGAAACAGGGTTACACCTGGAAAAAGGGTCCCCAAATATAGAAATATCATTTCCAGCTAGAGACATCTCCTATCTGGCCCATCTCACCAGTGTAGGGGAAGAAACGGAGCTACGCATGGAGAAAGGGGCCCCATATATAGAAATATAATTTCCAGCCGAGATATCACCCATCTGCCCATCTCACCAGTGTATGGGAAGAAACGGGGTTACACCTGGAAAAATCGGCCCCAAATATAGAAATATCATTTCCAGCTAGAGACATCACCCATCTGCCCATCTCACCAGTGTAGGGGAAGAAACAGGGTTACACCTGGAAAAAGGTTCCCTGGATATAGAAATATCATTTCCAGCTACAGATATCACCCATCTTGCCCAAATCACCAGTGTAGGCGAAGAAACGGGGTTACGCCTGGATAAATGGGCCCAAAATATAGAAACATTTCCAGCTAGGGACATCACCCATCTGACCCATCTCACCAGTGTAGGGGAAGAAATGGGGTTACACCTGGAAAAAGGGGTCAACAATATAGCAATATCATTTCCAGCTAGATGCATCACCCATCTGACCGATCTCACCAGTGTTGGTGTTATGCTGGGAAAAAGAGGCCACAAATATAGAAATATAATTTCCAGCTAGGGACATCAGCCATCTTGCCCATCTCACCAGTGTAGGGGAAGAAATGGGTTTACGCCTGAAAAAAGGGCACCAAATATAGAAATGTAATTTCCAGCGAGAGACATCCCCCAACTGGCCGATCTCACCCGTGCAGGGGAAGAAACGGGGTTAACCCTGGAAAAAGGTGCCTCAAATAAAGAAATATATTTTCCAGCCGAGATATCACCCAACTGGCCGATCTCACCAGTGTAGGGGAAGAAACGGGATTACACCTGGAAAAATCGGCCTTAAATATAGAAATATCATTTACAGCTTGAGACATCGCCCACCTGGCCCATCTCACCAGTGTAGGGCAAGAAATGGGGTTACACCTGGAAAAAGGGTCTACAAATATAGAAAATAAATTTCCAGCTAAAACATCACCCATCTGGCCCATCTCACCGGTGTAGGGGAAGAAACAGGGTTACGCTGGGAAAAAGGGGCCCCAAATGTAGAAATATCATTTCCAGCTACGGACATCCCCCATCTGGCCCATCTCACCAGTGGAGGGGAAGAAAGGGGCCCCAAATACAGAAATATAATTTCCAGCTAGAGACATCACCCACCTGGCCCATCTCACCAGTGTAGGGGAAGAAACGGGGTTACGCCTGGAAAAAGAGGCCCCAAATATAGAAATATTTCCAGCTAGAGACATTACCCATTCGACCCATCTCACCAGTGTAGGGGAAGAAACGGGGTTACACCTGGAAAAAGGGACCCAAATATAGAAATATCATTTCCAGCTAGAGACATCACACACCTGGCCCATCTCACCAGTGTAGGGGAAGAAATGGGGTTACACCTGGAAAAAGGGGCCCCAAATATAGAAATATCATTTCCAGGCAGAGACATCACCCATCTGCCCCTTCTCACCGGTGTAGGAGAAGAAACGGGCTTTAGCTTGGAAAAAGGGTCCCCAAATATAGAAATATCATTTCGAGCTAGAGACATCACTCATCTGGCCCATCTCACCAGTTGAGGGGAAGAAAAGGGTATACGCCTGGAAAAAGGGGCCTCAAATATAGAAATATTATTTCCAGCTAGAGACATCACCTATCTGGCCTGTCTCACCAGTGTAGGGGAAGAAACGGGGTTACACCTGGAAAAAGGGGTCCCAAATATATAAATATCATTTCCAGCTAGAGACATCACCCATCTGGCCCATCTCACCAGTGTAGGGGTTATGCCTGGAAAAAGGGGCCAACAATATAGCAATATCATTTCCAGCTAGACACATTACTCATCTGACCGATCTCACCAGTGTAGGGGTTATGCCTGGAAAAAGGGGCCGCAAATATAGAAATATCATTTCCAGCTAGGGACATCACCCAACTGGCCCATCTCACCAGTGTAGGGGAAGAAATGGGTTTACGCCTGGAAAAAGGGGCCCCAAATATAGAAATATAATTTCCAGTGGGAGACATCCCCCACCTGGCCCATCTCACCAGTGTAGGGGAAGAAACGGGGTTACACCTGGAAAAAGGGGCCCCAAATATAGAAATATAATTTCCAGCCTCGGACATCACCCATTTTGCCCACCTGACCAGTGTAGGCGAAGAAACAGGGTTCCGCCTGGAAAAATGGGCCCAAAATATAGAAACATTTCCAGCTAGAGACGTCACCCATCCGACCCATCTCACCAGTGTAGGGGAAGAAAACGGTGTTACACCTGGAAAAAGGGGCCAACAATATAGCAATATCATTTCCATGTAGACACATCACCCATCTGACCGATCTCACCAGTGCAGGGGTTATGCATGGAAAAAGGGGCCGCAAATATAGAAATATTTCCAGCTAGGTATCGGACCCACCTCATCAGTGTAGGGGAAGAAACGGGGTTACACATGGAAAAAGGGGCCCCAAATATAGAAATATAATTTCCAGCGGGAGTCATCCCCCAACTCGCCGATCTCACCAGTGTAGGAGAAGAAACGGAGTTACACCTGGGAAAAGGGGCCCCAAATAAAGAAATATAATTTCCAGCTAGAGACATCACCCATCGGCCCATCTCACCAGTGTAGGGGAATAAACTGGGTTAAACCTGGAAAAAGGGGCCACAAATATATAAATATCATTTCCAGCTAGAGACATCACCCATCTGGCACATCTCACCAGTGTAAGGGAATAAACTGGGTTACACCTGGAAAAAGGGGCCACAAATACAGAAATATCATTTCCAGCTAATGACATCACCTATCTGGCCCATCTCACCAGTGTAGGGGAAGAAACAGGGGTACGCCTGGAAAATGGGGCCCCAATAACAGAAATATAATTTCCAGCTAGAGACATCACCCACCTGGCCCATCTCAACAGTGTAGGGGAAGAAATGGGGTTACACCTGGAAAAAGGTGCCCCGGATATAGAAATATCATTTCCAGCTAGAGACATCACCCATCTTGCCCACCTCACCAGTGTAGGGGAAGAACCGGGGTTACACCTGGAAAAAGGGGCCAAGAATATAGCAATATCATTTCCAGCTAGGGACATCACCCATCTGGCCCTTCTCATCAGTGTAGGGGAAGAAACGGGGTTACACCGGGAAAAAGAGGCCCCAAATAAAGAAATATAATGTCCAGCCGAGATATCACCCATCTGCCCATCTCACCAGTGTAGGGGAAGAAACGGGGTTACACCTGGAAAAATTGGCCTCAAATATAGAAATATCATTTACAGCTTGAGACATCGCCCACCTGGCCCATCTCAACAGTGGAGGGGAAGAAAGGGGCCCCAAATACAGAAATATAATTTCCAGCTAGAAACATCACCCACCTGGCCCATCTCACCAGTGTAGGGGAAGAAACAGGATTACACCTGGAAAAAGGTTCCCCGGATATAGAAATATCATTTCCAGCTACAGATATCAGCCATCTTGCCCACCTCACCAGTGTAGGCAAAGAAACGGGGTTACGCCTGGATAAATGGGCCCAAAATATAGAAACATTTCCAGCTAGAGACATCACCCATCTGACCCATCTCAACAGTGTAGGGGAAGAAATGGGGTTACACCTGGAAAAAGGGGCCAACAATATAGCAATATCATTTCCATCTAGATGCATCACCCATCTGACAGATCTAACCAGTGTTGGCGTTATGCCTGGAAAAAAGGGCCACAAATATAGAAATATAATTTTCAGCTAGGGACATCAGCCATCTGGCCCATCTCACCAGTGTAGGGGAAGAAATGGGTTCACGCCTGAAAAAGGGGCACCAAATATAGAAAGGTAATTTCCAGCGAGAGACATCCCCCAACTGGCCGATCTCACCCGTGTAGGGGAAGAAACGGGGTTACACCTGGAAAAAGGTGCCCCAAATAAAGAAATATAATTTCCAGCCGAGATATCACCCAACTAGCCGATCTCACCAGTGTAGGGGAAGAAACGGGATTACACCTGGAAAAATCGGCCTTAAATATAGAAATATCATTTACAGCTTGAGACATCGCCCACCTGGCCCATATCACCAGTGTAGGGCAAGAAATGGGGTTACACCTGGAAAAAGAGGCTACAAATATAGAAATATCATTTCCAGCTAAGACATCACCCATCTGGCCCATCTCACCAGTTTAGGGCAAGAAATGGGGTTACACCTGGTAAACTGGGACACAAATATAGAAATATCATTTCTAGCTAAGACATCAGCCATCTGGCCCATCTAACCAGTGTAGGGGAAGAAACAGGGTTACGCCTGGAAAATAGGGGCCCCAAATATGGAAATAGCATTTTCAACCAGGGACATCACCCATCTGGCCCATCTCACCAGTTTAGGGGAAGACATGGGGTTATGCCTGGAAAAAGGGGCCCCAAATATAGAAATATAATTTCCAGCAAGAGACATCACCCATCTGGCCTATCTGACCAGTGTAGGGGAAGAAACAGGGTTATGCCTGGATAAAAGGGGCCCCAAATACAGAATTATTATTTCCAACTAGAGACTTCACCCACCTGGCCCATCTCACCAGTGTATGGGAAGAAACGGGGTCACACCTGGAAAAAGGGGCCCCAAATACAGAAATATAATTTCCAGCTGAGACATCACCCATCTGGCCCACCTCACCAGTGTAGGGGAAGAAATGGATTACACCTGGAAAAATGGGCCCCAAATATAGCAATATCATTTCCGGCTAGACGCATAACCCATCTGACCACTCTCACCAGTGTAGGGGTTACGCCTGGAAAAAGGGGCTGCAAACAGAAATATAATTTCCAGCTAGACACATCACCTATCTGACCCATCTCACCAGTGTAGGGGAAGAAACAGGGTTACACCTGGAAAAAGAGTCCCCAAATATGTAAATATCATTTCCAGCTAGAGACATCACCCATCTGGCCCATCCCACCAGTGTAGGGGAAGAAATGGGTTACACCTTGAAAAAGGGGCCCCAAATATGTAAATTTCATTTCCAGCTAGGGACATCACCTATCCGACCCATCTCACCAGTGTAGGGAAGAAACAGGGTTACACCTTGAAAAAGGGGCCCCAAATATGTACATTTCCTTACCAGCTAGGGACATCACCTATCCGACCCATCTCAAAAGTGTAGGGGAAGAAATGGGTTTACGCCTGGAAAAAGGGGCACCAAATATAGAAATATAATTTCCAGCTAGAGACATCACCCATCTGGCCCATCACACCAGTGTAGGGCAAGAAATGGGGTTACACCTGGAAAAAGGGGCCACAAATATAGAAATATCATTTCCAGCTAAGACATCACCCATCTGGCCCATCTCTCCAGTTTAGGGGAAGAAACAGGGTTAGACCTGGAAAAAGGGGCCCCAAATATAGAAATAACATTTCCAGCTAGAGACTTCACCCATCTGGCCCACCTCACCATTCGAGGGGAAGAAACGGATTACAACTGGAAAAAGGGGCCCCAAATATAGCAATATCATTTCCGGCTGGACGCATCACCCATCTGACCAATCTCACCAGTGTAGGGGAAGAAACAGGGTTACACCTGGAAAAAGGGGCCCCAAATATGTAAATATCATTTCCAGCTAGGGACATCACCCATCTGGCCTATCTCACCAGTGTAGGGGAAGAAATGGGCTTACGCCTGGAAAAAGGGGCACCAAATATAGAAATATCATTTCCAGCGAGAGACATCCCCCATCTGGCCAATCTCACCAGAGTAGTGGAGACATGTGGTTAAGCCTGGAAATAGGGGCCCCAAATATAGAAATATAATTTCCAGCTAGAGACATCACCCATCTGGCCCACCTCACCAGTGTAGGGGAAGAAACAGGGTTACACCTGGAAAAAGGGGCCCCAAATATAGAAATATCATTTCCAGCTGAGACATCACCCATCTGGCCCACCTCACCAGTGTAGGGGAAGAAACAGGGTTACACCTGGAAAAAGGGGCCCCAAATAGAGAAATATCATTTCAGCTGAGACATCACCCATCTGGCCCATCTCACCAGTGTAGGGGAAGAATTGGGTTACACCTTGAAAAAGGGGCCCCAAATATGTAAATTTCATTTCCAGCTAGGGACATCACCTATCCGACAAATCTCACCAGTGTAGGGAAGAAACAGGGTTACACCTTGAAAAAGGGGCCCCAAATATGTAAATTTCATTTCCAGCTAGGGACATCACCTATCCGACCCATCTCACCAGTGTAGGAGAAGAAATGGGTTTACGCCTGGAAAAAGGGGCACCAAATATAGAAATATAATTTCCAGCTAGAGACATGACCCATCTGGCCCATCTCACCAGTGTAGGGCAAGAAATGGGGTTACACCTGGAAAAAGGGGCCACAAATATAGAAATATCATTTCCAGCTAAGACATCACCCATCTGGCCCCTCTCACCAGTGTAGGGGAAGAAACAGGGTTACGATGGGAAAAAGGGGCCCTAAATATAGAAATATAATTTCTAGCAAGAGACATCACCCATCTGCCCCTTCTCACCAGTGTAAGGGAAGAAATGGGGTTATGCCTGGAAAAAGGGGCCAAAAATATAGAAATATCATTTCCAGCTAGAGACATCACCCATCTGCCCCTTCTCACCGGTGTAGGGGAAGAAACTGGGTTTAGCCTGGAAAAAGGGGCCCCAAATATGTAAATTTCATTTCCAGCTAGGGACATCACCTATCCGACCCATCTCACCAGTGTAGGGGAAGAAATGGGTTTACGCCTGGAAAAAGGGGCACCAAATATAGAAATATAATTTCCAGCTAGAGACATCACCCATCTGGCCCATCTCACCAGTGTAGGGGAAGAAACGGGCTAACACCTGGAAAAAAAGAGTCCCCAATTATGTAAATATCATTTCCAGCTAGAGACATCACCCATCTGGCCCATCTCACCAGTGTAGGGGAAGAAATGGGTTACACTTGAAAAAGGGGCCCCAAATATGTAAATTTAATTTCCAGCTAGGGACATCACCTATCCGACCCATCTCACCAGTGTAGGGAAGAAACAGAGTTACACCTTGAAAAAGGGGCCCCAAATATGTAAATTTCCTTTCCAGCTAGGGACATCACCTATCCGACCCATCTCACCAGTGTAGGGGAAGAAATGGGTTTACGCCTGGAAAAAGGGGCACCAAATATAGAAATATAATTTCCAGCTAGAGACATCACCCATCTGGCCCATCGCACCAGTGTAGGGCAAGAAATGGGGTTATACCTGGAAAAAGGGGCCACAAATATAGAAATATCATTTCCAGCTAAGACATGACCCATCTGGCCCATCTCACCAGTGTAGGGGAAGAAACAGGGTTACGCTGGGAAAAAGGGGCCCCAAATATAGAAATATCATTTCTAGCAAGAGACATCACCCATCTGCCCCTTCTCACCAGTGTAGGGGAAGAAATGGGATTATGCCTGGAAAAAGGGGCCGAAAATATAGAAATAACATTTCCAGCTAGAGACATCACTTATCTGGCCCACCTCACCAGTGTAGGGGAAGAAACAGGATTATGCCTGGAGAAAATGGGCCCCAAGTACAGAAATATTTTTTCCAGCTAGAGACTTCACCCATCTGGCCAAGCTCACCAGTGTAGGGGAAGAAAAGGAGTTACACCTGGAAAAAGGGGCCCCAGATATAGAAATATAATTTCCAGCAGAGACATTACCCATCTGGCCCACCTCACCAGTGTAGGGGAAGAAACGGATTACACCTGGAAAAAGGGGCCCCAAATATAGAAATATCATTTCAAGCTGAGACATCACCCATCCGACCCATCTCACCAGTGTAGGGGAAGAAACGGGGTTACACCTGGAAAAAGGGGCCAACAATATAGCAATATCATTTCCAGCTAGACACATTACCCATCTGACCGATCTCACCAGTGTAGGGGTTATGCCTGGAAAAAGGGGCCGCAAAGATAGAAATATAATTTCCAGCTAGGGACATCAGCCATCTGGCCCATCTCACCAGTGTAGGGGAAGAAATGGGTTTACGCCTGAAAAAGGGGCACCAAATATAGAAATGTAATTTCCAGCGAGAGACATCCCCCAACTGGCCGATCTCACCCGTATAGGGGAAGAAACGGGGTTACACCTGGAAAAAGGAGCCCCAAATAAAGAAATATAATTTCCAGCCGAGATATCACCCAACTGGCCGATCTCACCAGTGTAGGGGAAGAAACGGGATTACACCTGGAAAAATCGGCCTTAAATATAGAAATATCATTTAAAGCTTGAGACATCGCACACCTGGCCCATCTCACCAGTGTAGGGCAAGAAATGGGGTTACACCTGGAAAAAGGTGCCCCAAATAAAGAAATATAATTTCCAGCCGAGATATCACCCAACTGGCCGATCTCACCAGTGTAGGGGAAGAAACGGGATTACACCTGGAAAAATCGGCCTTAAATATAGAAATATCATTTACAGCTTGAGACATCGCACACCTGGCCCATCTCACCAGTGTAGGGCAAGAAATGGGGTTACACCTGGAAAAAGGGGCTACAAATATAGAAAATAAATTTCCAGCTAAGACATCACCCATCTGGCCCATCTCACCAGTTTAGGGCATACATGGGGTTACACCTGGTAAACTGGGACACAAATATAGAAATATCATTTCCAGCTAAGACATCAGCCATCTGGCCCATCTCACCAGTGTAGGGGAAGAAACAGAGTTATGCCTGGAAAATAGGGTCCCCAAATATGGAAATAGCATTTCCAACTAGGGACATCACCCATCTGGCCCATCTCACCAGTGTAGGGGAAGACATGGGGTTATGCCTGGAAAAAGGGGCCCCAAATATAGAAATATAATTTCCAGCTAGAGACATCACCCATCTGGCCTATCTCCCCAGTGTAGGAGAAGAAACGGGGTTACACCTAGAAAAAGGGGCCAAAAGTATAGAAATATCATTTCCAGTTAGAGACATCACCCATCTGGCCCATCTCACCAGTGTAGGGGAAGAAACAGGGTTATGCCTGGAGAAAAGGGGCCCCAAATACAGAATTATTATTTCCAGCTAGAGACTTCACCCACCTGGCCCATCTCACCAGTGTAGGGGAAGAAACGGGGTTACACCTGGAAAAAGGGACCCCAAATACAGAAATATCATTTCCAGCTGAGACATCACCCATCTGGCCCACCTCACCAGTGTAAGGGAAGAAATGGATTACACCTGGAAAAATAAGCCCCAAATATAGCAATATCATTTCCGGCTAGACGCATCACCGATCTGACCACTCTCACCAGTGTAGGGGTTACGCCTGGAAAAAGGGGCCGCAAACAGAAATATAATTTCCAGCTAGACACATCACCTATTTGACCCATCTCACCAGTGTAGGGGAAGAAACAGGGTTACACCTTGAAAAAGGGGCCCCAAATATGTAAATATTTCCAGCTAGAGACATCACCTATCCGACCCATCTCACCAGTGTAGGGAAAGAAATAGGGTTACACCTTGAAAAAGGGGCCCCAAATATGTAAATTTCATTTCCAGCTAGGGACATCACCTATCCGACCCATTTCAACAGTGTAGTGGAAGAAATGGGTTTACGCCTGGAAAAAGGGGCACCAAATATAGAAATATAATTTCCAGCTAGAGACATCACCCATCTGGCCCATCTCACCAGTGTAGGGGAAAAAACAGGGTTACACCTGGAAAAAGAGTCCCCAAATATGTAAATATCATTTCCAGGCAGAGACATCACCATCTGGCCCATCTCACCAGTTGAGGGGAAGAAATGGGTTACACCTTGAAAAAGGGGCCCCAAATATGTAAATTTCCTTTCCAGCTAGGGACATCACCTATCCGACCCATCTCACCAGTGTAGGGGAAGAAATGGGTTTACGCCTGGAAAAAGGGGCACCAAATATAGAAATATAATTTCCAGCTAGAGACATCACCCATCTGGCCCATCTCACCAGTGTAGGGGAAAAAACAGCGTTACACCTGGAAAAAGAGTCCCCAAATATGTAAATATCATTTCCAGGCAGAGACATCACCATCTGGCCCATCTCACCAGTTGAGGGGAAGAAATGGGTTACACCTTGAAAAAGGGGCCCCAAATATGTAAATTTCCTTTCCAGCTAGGGACATCACCTATCCGACAAATCTCACCAGTGTAGGGAAGAAACAGGGTTACACCTTGAAAAAGGGGCCCCAAATATGTAAATTTCCTTTCCAGCTAGGGACATCACCTATCCGACCCATGTCACCAGTGTAGGGGAAGAAATGGGTTTACGCCTGGAAAAAGGGGCACCAAATATAGAAATATAATTTCCAGCTAGAGACTTCACCCATCTGGGCCATCTCACCAGTGTAGGGCAAGAAATGGGGTTACACCTGGAAAAAGGGGCCACAAATATAGAAATATCATTTCCAGCTAAGACATCACCCATCTGGTCTCTCTCACCAGTGTGTGGGAAGAAACAGGGTTACGCTGGGAAAAAGGGGCCCCAAATATAGAAATATAATTTCTAGCAAGAGACATCACCCATCTGCCCCTTCTCACCAGTGTAAGGGAAGAAATGGGGTTATGCCTGGAAAAAGGGGCCGAAAATATAGAAATATCATTTCCAGCTAGAGACATCACCCATCTGCCCCTTCTCACCGGTGTAGGGGAAGAAACTGGGTTTAGCCTGGAAAAAGGGGCCCCAAATATGTAAATTTCATTTCCAGCTAGGGACATCACCTTTCCGACCCATCTCACCAGTGTAGGCGAAGAAATGGGTTTACGCCTGGAAAAAGGGGCACCAAATATAGAAATATAATTTCCAGCTAGAGACATCACCCATCTGGCCCATCTCACCAGTGTAGGGGAAGAAACGGGGTTACACCTGGAAAAAAAGAGTCCCCAATTATGTAAATATCATTTCCAGCTAGAGACATCACCCATCTGGCCCATCTCACCAGTGTAGGGGAAGAAATGGGTTACACTTGAAAAAGGGGCCCCAAATATTTAAATTTAATTTCCAGCTAGGGACATCACCTATCCGACCGATCTCACCAGTGTAGGGAAGAAACAGGGTTACACCTTGAAAAAGGGGCCCCAAATATGTAAATTTCTTTTCCAGCTAGGGACATCACCTATCGGACCCATCTCACCAGTGTAGGGGAAGAAATGGGTTTGCGCCTGGAAAAAGGGGCACCAAATATAGAAATATAATTTCCAGCTAGAGACATCACCCATCTGGCCCATCACACCAGTGTAGGGCAAGAAATGGGGTTACACCTGGAAAAAGGGGCCACAAATATAGAAATATCATTTCCAGCTAAAACATGACCCATCTGGCCCATCTCACCAGTGTAGGGGAAGAAACAGGGTTACGCTGGGAAAATGGGGCCCCAAATATAGAAATATCATTTCCAGCAGAGACATCACCCATCTGGCCCACCTCACCAGTGTAGGGGAAGAAACGGATTACACCTGGAAAAAGGGGCCCCAAATATAGCAATATCATTTCCAGCTGGACGCATCACCCATCTGACCGATCTCACCAGTGTAGGGGTTACGCCTGGAAAAAGGGGCCGCACATATAGAAATATAATTTCAAGCTAGAGACATCACCTATCTGACCCATTTCACCAGTGTAGGGGAAGAAACAGGGTTACACCTGGAAAAAGGGGCCCCAAATATGTAAATATCATTTCCAGCTAGGGACATCACCCATCTAGCCTATCTCACCGGTGTAGGGGAAGAAACTGGGTTTAGCCTGGAAAAAGGGGCCCCAAATATAGAAATAACATTTCCAGCTATAGACATCACCCACCTGGCCCACCTCACCAGTGTAGGGGAATAAATGGGGTTACACTTGGAAAAATGGGCCCCAAATATAGAAATATAATTTCCAGCTAGGGACATCACCCATCTGGCATATCTCACCAGTGTAGGGGAAGAAATGGGTTTATGCCTGGAAAAAGGGGCCTCAAATATAGAAATATCATGTCCAGCTGAGAGATCACCCATCTAGCCCACCTCACCAGTGTAGGGGAAGAAACGGGGTTACACCTGGAAAAAGGGGCCCCAAATATAGAAATATAATTTCCTGCTGAGACATCACCCATCTGGCCCACCTCACCAGTGTAGGGGAAGAAACGGATTATACCTGGAAAAAGGGGCCCCATATATAGCAATATCATTTCCGGCTAGACGCATCACCCATCTGACCAATCTCACCGGTGTAGGGGAAGAAACTGGGTTTAGCCTGGAAAAAGGGGCCCCAAATATGTAAATATCATTTCCAGCTAGGGACATCACCCATCTGGCCTATCTCACCAGTGTAGGGGAAGAAATGGGTTTACGCCTCGAAAAAGGGGCACCAAATATAGAAATATCATTTCCAGCGAGAGACATCCCCCATCTGGCCAATTTCACCAGAGTAGTGGAAGACATGGGGTTACGCCTGGAAAAAGGGGCCCCAAATATAGAAATATCATTTCCAGCTGAGACATCACCCATCCGACCTATCTCACCAGTGTAGGGGAAGAAACGGGGTTACACCTGGAAAAAGGGGCCAACAATATAGCAGTATCATTTCCAGCTAGACACATTACCCATCTGACCGATCTCACCAGTGTAGGGGTTATGCCTGGAAAAAGAGGCCGCAAATATAGAAATATCATTTCCAGCTAGGGACATCACCCATCTGGCCCATCTCACCAGTGTAGGGGAAGAAATGGGTTTATGCCTGGAAAAAGGGGCCCCAAATATAGAAATATAATTTCCAGTGGGAGACATCCCCCAACTGGCCGATCTCACCAGTGTAGGGGAAGAAACGGGGTTACACTTGGGAAAAGGGGCCCCAAATAAAGAAATATAATTTCAAGCCGAGATATCACCCATCTGCCCATCTCACCACTGTAGGGGAAGAAACGGGGTTACACATGGAAAAATCGGCCCCAAATATATAAATATCATTTCCAGCTAGAGACATCACCCACCTGGCCCATCTCAACAGTGTAGGGGAAGAAATGGGGTTACACCTGGAAAAAGGAGCCCCGGATATAGTAATATCATTTCCAGCTACGGACATCACCCATCTTGCCCACCTCACCAGTGTAGGCGAAGAAACAGGGTTATGCCTAGAAAAATGGGCGCAAAATATAGAAACATTTCCAGCTAGAGACATCACCCATCTGACCCATCTCACCAGTGTAGGGGAATAAACTGAGTTAAACCTGGAAAAAGGGGCCACAAATATATAAATATCAATTAAAGCTAGAGACATCACCCATCTGGCCCATCTCACCAGTGGAGGGGAAGAAAGCGGCCCCAAATACAGAAATATAATTTGCAGCTAGGGACATCACCTATCTGGCCCATCTCACCAGTGAAGGGGAAGAAACAGGGGTATGCCTGGAAAATGGGACCCCAATAACAGAAATATCATTTCCAGCTAGAGACATCACCCACCTGGCCCATCTCAACAGTGTAGGGGAAGAAATGGGGTTACACCTGGAAAAAGGAGCCCCGGATATAGTAATATCATTTCCAGCTACGGACATCACCCATCTTGCCCACCTCACCAGTGTAGGCGAAGAAACAGGGTTATGCCTAGAAAAATGGGCGCAAAATATAGAAACATTTCCAGCTAGAGACATCACCCATCTGACCCATCTCACCAGTGTAGGGGAAGAAACGGGGTTACACCTGGAAAAAGGGGCCAACAATATAGCAATATCATTACCAGTTAGACGCATCACCCATCTGACAGATCTCACCAGTGTAGGGGTTATGCCTGGAAAAAGTGGCAGCAAATATAGAAATATCATTTCCAGCTAGACGCATCACCCATCTGGCCCTTCTCACCAGTGTAGGGGAAGAAACGGAGCTACGCATGGAGAAAGGGGCCCCATATATAGAAATATAATTTCCAGCCGAGATATCACCCATCTGCCCATCTCACCAGTGTAGGGGAAGAAACGGGGTTACACCTGGAAAAATCGGCATCAAATATAGAAATATCATTTCCAGCTAGAGACATCACCCATCTGACCCATCTCACCAGTGTAGGGGAAGAAATGGGGTTACACCTGGAAAAAGGGGCCCCAAATATAGCAATATAATTTCCAGCTAGATGCATCACCCATCTGACCGATCTCACCAGTGTTGGTGTTATGCTGGGAAAAAGAGGCCACAAATATAGAAATATAATTTCCAGCTAGGGACATCAGCCATCTTGCCCATCTCACCAGTGTAGGGGAAGAAATGGGTTTACGCCTGAAAAAAGGGCACCAAATATAGAAATGTAATTTCCAGCGAGAGACATCCCCCAACTGGCCGATCTCACCCGTGTAGGGGAAGAAACGGGGTTAACCCTGGAAAAAGGTGCCCCAAATAAAGAAATATAATTTCCAGCCGAGATATCACCCAACTGGCCGATCTCACCAGTGTAGGGGAAGAAACGGGATTACACCTGGAAAAATCGGCCTTAAATATAGAAATATCATTTACAGCTTGAGACATCGCCCACCTGGCCCATCTCACCAGTGTAGGGCAAGAAATGGGGTTACACCTGGAAAAAGGGGCTACAAATATAGAAAATAAATTTCCAGCTAAAACATCACCCATCTGGCCCATCTCACCGGTGTAGGGGAAGAAACAGGGTTACGCTGGGAAAAAGGGGCCCCAAATGTAGAAATATCATTTCCAGCTACGGACATCCCCCATCTGGCCCATCTCACCAGTGGAGGGGAAGAAAGGGGCCCCAAATACAGAAATATAATTTCCAGCTAGAGACATCACCCACCTGGCCCATCTCACCAGTGTAGGGGAAGAAACGGGGTTACGCCTGGAAAAAGAGGCCCCAAATATAGAAATATTTCCAGCTAGAGACATTACCCATTCGACCAATCTCACCAGTGTAGGGGAAGAAACGGGGTTACACCTGGAAAAAGGGACCCAAATATAGAAATATCATTTCCAGCTAGAGACATCACCCACCTGGCCCATCTCACCGGTGTAGGGGAAGAAACTGGGTTTAGCCTGGAAAAAGGGGCCCCAAATATGTAAATATCATTTCCAGCTAGGGACATCACCCATCTGGCCTATCTCACCAGTGTAGGGGAAGAAATGGGTTTACACCTCGAAAAAGGGGCACCAAATATAGAAATATCATTTCCAGCGAGAGACATCCCCCATCTGGCCAATTTCACCAGAGTAGTGGAAGACATGGGGTTATGCCTGGAAAAAGGGGCCCCAAATATAGAAATATCATTTCCAGCTGAGACATCACCCACCTGGCCCATCTCACCAGTGTAGTGGAAGAAACGGGGTTACGCCTGGAAAAAGAGGCCCCAAATATAGAAATATTTCCAGCTAGAGACATTACCCATTCGACCAATCTCACCAGTGTAGGGGAAGAAACGGGGTTACACCTGGAAAAAGGGACCCAAATATAGAAATATCATTTCCAGCTAGAGACATCACCCACCTGGCCCATCTCACCAGTGTAGGGGAAGAAACGGGGTTACACCTGGAAAAAGGGGCCAACAATATAGCAGTATCATTTCCAGCTAGACACATTACCCATCTGACCGATCTCACCAGTGTAGGGGTTATGCCTGGAAAAAGGGGCCGCAAATATAGAAATATCATTTCCAGCTAGGGACATCACCCATCTGGCCCATCTCACCAGTGTAGGGGAAGAAATGGGTTTATGCCTGGAAAAAGGGGCCCCAAATATAGAAATATAATTTCCAGTGGGAGACATCCCCCAACTGGCCGATCTCACCAGTGTAGGGGAAGAAACGGGGTTACACTTGGGAAAAGGGGCCCCAAATAAAGAAATATAATTTCAAGCCGAGATATCACCCATCTGCCCATCTCACCACTGTAGGGGAAGAAACGGGGTTACACATGGAAAAATCGGCCTCAAATATATAAATATCATTTCCAGCTAGAGACATCACCCATCTGGCCCATCTCACCAGTGTAGGGGAATAAACTGGGTTAAACCTGGAAAAAGGGGCCACAAATATATAAATATCAATTAAAGCTAGAGACATCACCCATCTGGCCCATCTCACCAGTGGAGGGGAAGAAACAGGGTTATGCCTAGAAAAATGGGCGCAAAATATAGAAACATTTCCAGCTAGAGACATCACCCATCTGACCCATCTCACCAGTGTAGGGGAAGAAACGGGGTTACACCTGGAAAAAGGGGCCAACAATATAGCAATATCATTACCAGTTAGACGCATCACCCATCTGACAGATCTCACCAGTGTAGGGGTTATGCCTGGAAAAAGTGGCAGCAAATATAGAAATATCATTTCCAGCTAGACGCATCACCCATCTGGCCCTTCTCACCAGTGTAGGGGAAGAAACGGAGCTACGCATGGAGAAAGGGGCCCCATATATAGAAATATAATTTCCAGCCGAGATATCACCCATCTGCCCATCTCACCAGTGTAGGGGAAGAAACGGGGTTACACCTGGAAAAATCGGCATCAAATATAGAAATATCATTTCCAGCTAGAGACATCACCCATCTGACCCATCTCACCAGTGTAGGGGAAGAAATGGGGTTACACCTGGAAAAAGGGGCCCCAAATATAGCAATATCATTTCCAGCTAGATGCATCACCCATCTGACCGATCTCACCAGTGTTGGTGTTATGCTGGGAAAAAGAGGCCACAAATATAGAAATATAATTTCCAGCTAGGGACATCAGCCATCTTGCCCATCTCACCAGTGTAGGGGAAGAAATGGGTTTACGCCTGAAAAAAGGGCACCAAATATAGAAATGTAATTTCCAGCGAGAGACATCCCCCAACTGGCCGATCTCACCCGTGTAGGGGAAGAAACGGGGTTAACCCTGGAAAAAGGTGCCCCAAATAAAGAAATATAATTTCCAGCCGAGATATCACCCAACTGGCCGATCTCACCAGTGTAGGGGAAGAAACGGGATTACACCTGGAAAAATCGGCCTTAAATATAGAAATATCATTTACAGCTTGAGACATCGCCCACCTGGCCCATCTCACCAGTGTAGGGCAAGAAATGGGGTTACACCTGGAAAAAGGGGCTACAAATATAGAAAATAAATTTCCAGCTAAAACATCACCCATCTGGCCCATCTCACCGGTGTAGGGGAAGAAACAGGGTTACGCTGGGAAAAAGGGGCCCCAAATGTAGAAATATCATTTCCAGCTACGGACATCCCCCATCTGGCCCATCTCACCAGTGGAGGGGAAGAAAGGGGCCCCAAATACAGAAATATAATTTGCAGCTAGAGACATCACCCACCTGGCCCATCTCACCAGTGTAGGGGAAGAAACGGGGTTACGCCTGGAAAAAGAGGCCCCAAATATAGAAATATTTCCAGCTAGAGACATTACCCATTCGACCAATCTCACCAGTGTAGGGGAAGAAACGGGGTTACACCTGGAAAAAGGGACCCAAATATAGAAATATCATTTCCAGCTAGAGACATCACCCACCTGGCCCATCTCACCGGTGTAGGGGAAGAAACTGGGTTTAGCCTGGAAAAAGGGGCCCCAAATATGTAAATATCATTTCCAGCTAGGGACATCACCCATCTGGCCTATCTCACCAGTGTAGGGGAAGAAATGGGTTTACACCTCGAAAAAGGGGCACCAAATATAGAAATATCATTTCCAGCGAGAGACATCCCCCATCTGGCCAATTTCACCAGAGTAGTGGAAGACATGGGGTTATGCCTGGAAAAAGGGGCCCCAAATATAGAAATATCATTTCCAGCTGAGACATCACCCACCTGGCCCATCTCACCAGTGTAGTGGAAGAAACGGGGTTACGCCTGGAAAAAGAGGCCCCAAATATAGAAATATTTCCAGCTAGAGACATTACCCATTCGACCAATCTCACCAGTGTAGGGGAAGAAACGGGGTTACACCTGGAAAAAGGGACCCAAATATAGAAATATCATTTCCAGCTAGAGACATCACCCACCTGGCCCATCTCACCAGTGTAGGGGAAGAAACGGGGTTACACCTGGAAAAAGGGGCCAACAATATAGCAGTATCATTTCCAGCTAGACACATTACCCATCTGACCGATCTCACCAGTGTAGGGGTTATGCCTGGAAAAAGGGGCCGCAAATATAGAAATATCATTTCCAGCTAGGGACATCACCCATCTGGCCCATCTCACCAGTGTAGGGGAAGAAATGGGTTTATGCCTGGAAAAAGGGGCCCCAAATATAGAAATATAATTTCCAGTGGGAGACATCCCCCAACTGGCCGATCTCACCAGTGTAGGGGAAGAAACGGGGTTACACTTGGGAAAAGGGGCCCCAAATAAAGAAATATAATTTCAAGCCGAGATATCACCCATCTGCCCATCTCACCACTGTAGGGGAAGAAACGGGGTTACACATGGAAAAATCGGCCTCAAATATATAAATATCATTTCCAGCTAGAGACATCACCCATCTGGCCCATCTCACCAGTGTAGGGGAATAAACTGGGTTAAACCTGGAAAAAGGGGCCACAAATATATAAATATCAATTAAAGCTAGAGACATCACCCATCTGGCCCATCTCACCAGTGGAGGGGAAGAAAGGGGCCCCAAATACAGAAATATAATTTGCAGCTAGGGACATCACCTATCTGGCCCATCTCACCAGTGAAGGGGAAGAAACAGGGGTATGCCTGGAAAATGGGACCCCAATAACAGAAATATCATTTCCAGCTAGAGACATCACCCACCTGGCCCATCTCAACAGTGTAGGGGAAGAAATGGGGTTACACCTGGAAAAAGGAGCCCCGGATATAGTAATATCATTTCCAGCTACGGACATCACCCATCTTGCCCACCTCACCAGTGTAGGCGAAGAAACAGGGTTATGCCTAGAAAAACGGGCCCAAAATATAGAAACATTTCCAGCTAGAGACATCACCCATCTGACCCATCTCACCAGTGTAGGGGAAGAAACGGGGTTACACCTGGAAAAAGGGGCCAACAATATAGCAATATCATTACCAGTTAG
Source organism: Ambystoma mexicanum (assembly GCF_040938575.1). Classification (NCBI taxonomy): domain Eukaryota; kingdom Metazoa; phylum Chordata; class Amphibia; order Caudata; family Ambystomatidae; genus Ambystoma; species Ambystoma mexicanum. The sequence goes on along the minus strand of NC_090924.1, from coordinate 1,466,445,538 downwards.
ACGCATCACCCATCTGACAGATCTCACCAGTGTAGGGGTTATGCCTGGAAAAAGTGGCAGCAAATATAGAAATATCATTTCCAGCTAGACGCATCACCCATCTGGCCCATCTCACCAGTGTAGGGGAAGAAACAGGGTTACACCTGGAAAAAGGGTCCCAAAATATAGAAATATCATTTCCAGCTAGAGACATCTCCTATCTGGCCCATCTCACCAGTGTAGGGGAAGAAACGGAGCTACGCATGGAGAAAGGGGCCCCATATATAGAAATATAATTTCCAGCCGAGATATCACCCATCTGCCCATCTCACCAGTGTAGGGGAAGAAACGGGGTTACACCTGGAAAAATCGGCCCCAAATATAGAAATATCATTTCCAGCTAGAGACATCACCCATCTGCCCATCTCACCAGTGTAGGGGAAGAAACAGGGTTACACCTGGAAAAAGGTTCCCTGGATATAGAAATATCATTTCCAGCTACAGATATCACCCATCTTGCCCAACTCACCAGTGTAGGCGAAGAAACGGGGTTACACCTGGATAAATGGGCCCAAAATATAGAAACATTTCCAGCTAGGGACATCACCCATCTGACCCATCTCACCAGTGTAGGGGAAGAAATGGGGTTACACCTGGAAAAAGGGGCCAACAATATAGCAATTTCATTTCCAGCTAGATGCATCACCCATCTGACCGATCTCACCAGTGTTGGTGTTATGCTGGGAAAAAGAGGCCACAAATATAGAAATATAATTTCCAGCTAGGGACATCAGCCATCTTGCCCATCTCACCAGTGTAGGGGAAGAAATGGGTTTACGCCTGAAAAAAGGGCACCAAATATAGAAATGTAATTTCCAGCGAGAGACATCCCCCAACTGGCCGATCTCACCCGTGTAGGGGAAGAAACGGGGTTAACCCTGGAAAAAGGTGCCCCAAATAAAGAAATATAATTTCCAGCCGAGATATCACCCAACTGGCCGATCTCACCAGTGTAGGGGAAGAAACGGGATTACACCTGGAAAAATCGGCCTTAAATATAGAAATATCATTTACAGCTTGAGACATCGCCCACCTGGCCCATCTCACCAGTGTAGGGCAAGAAATGGGGTTACACCTGGAAAAAGGGGCTACAAATATAGAAAATAAATTTCCAGCTAAAACATCACCCATCAGGCCCATCTCACCGGTGTAGGGGAAGAAAGGGGCCCCAAATACAGAAATATAATTTCCAGCTAGAGACATCACCCACCTGGCCCATCTCACCAGTGTAGGTGAAGAAACGGGGTTACGCCTGGAAAAAGAGGCCCCAAATATAGAAATATTTCCAGCTAGAGACATTACCCATTCGACCCATCTCACCAGTGTAGGGGAAGAAACGGGGTTACACCTGGAAAAAGGGACCCAAATATAGAAATATCATTTCCAGCTAGAGACATCACACACCTGGCCCATCTCACCAGTGTAGGGGAAGAAATGGGGTTACACCTGGAAAAAGGGGCCCCAAATATAGAAATATCATTTCCAGGCAGAGACATCACCCATCTGCCCCTTCTCACCGGTGTAGGAGAAGAAATGGGCTTTAGCTTGGAAAAAGGGTCCCCAAATATAGAAATATCATTTCGAGCTAGAGACATCACTCATCTGGCCCATCTCACCAGTTGAGGGGAAGAAAAGGGTATACGCCTGGAAAAAGGGGCCTCAAATATAGAAATATTATTTCCAGCTAGAGACATCACCTATCTGGCCCGTCTCACCAGTGTAGGGGAAGAAACGGGGTTACACCTGGAAAAAGGGGTCCCAAATATATAAATATCATTTCCAGCTAGAGACATCACCCATCTGGCCCATCTCACCAGTGTAAGGGAAGAAACGGGGTTACACCTGGAAAAAGGGGCCAACAATATAGCAATATCATTTCCAGCTAGACACATTACTCATCTGACCGATCTCACCAGTGTAGGGGTTATGCCTGGAAAAAGGGGCCGCAAATATAGAAATATCATTTCCAGCTAGGGACATCACCCAACTGGCCCATCTCACCAGTGTAGGGGAAGAAATGGGTTTACGCCTGGAAAAAGGGGCCCCAAATATAGAAATATAATTTCCAGTGGGAGACATCCCCCAACTGGCCGATCTCACCAGTGTAGGGGAAGAAACGGGGTTACACCTGGGAAAAGGGGCCCCAAATAAAGAAATATAATATCAAGCCGAGATATCACCCATCTGCCCATCTCACCACTGTAGGGGAAGAAACAGGGTTACACATTGAAAAATCGGCCCCAAAAATATAAATATCATTTCCTTCTAGAGACATCACCCATCTGGCCCATCTCACCAGTGTAGGGGAATAAACTGGGTTAAACCTGGAAAAAGGGGCCACAAATATATAAATATAATTTCCAGCTAGAGACATCACCCACATGGCCCATCTCACCTGTGTAGGGGAAGAAACGGGATTACACCTGGAAAAAGGTGCCCCGGATATAGAAATATCATATCCAGCTACGGACATCACCCATCTTGCCCACCTGACCATAGTAGGGGAAGAAACGGGGTTACGCCTAGAAAAAGAGGCCCCAAATATAGAAATATTTCCAGCTAGAGACATTACCCATTCGACCCATCTCACCAGTGTAGGGGAAGAAACAGGGTTACACCTGGAAAAAGGGACCCAAATATAGAAATATCATTTCCAGGCAGAGACATTACCCTTCTGCCCCTTCTCACCGGTGTAGGAGAAGAAACGGGCTTTAGCCTGGAAAAAGGGGCCCCAAATATAGAAATATCATTTTGAGCTAGAGACATCACTCATCTGGCCCATCTCACCAGTTGAGGGGAAGAAAAGGGTATACACCTGGAAAAAGGGGCCTCAAATATAGAAATACCATTTCCAGCTAGAGACATCACCTATCTGGCCAATCTCACCAGTGTAGGGGAAGAAACGGAGTTACACCTGGAAAAAGGGACCCCAAATATATAAATATCATTTCCAGCTAGAGACATTACCTATCTGGCCCATCTCACCAGTGTAGGGGAAGAACCAGGGGTTATGCCTGGAAAATGGGGCCCCAATTACAGAAATATAATTTCCAGCTAGAAACATCACCCATCTCACCAGTGTAGGGGAAGAAACTGGGTTACACCTGTAAAAAGGGGCCCCAAATATAGAAATATCATTTCCAGCTACAGACATCACCCATCTGGCCCATCTCACCAGTGGAGGGGAATAAAGGGGCGCCAAATACAGAAATTTCCTTTCGAGCTAGAGACATCACCTATCTGGCCCATCTCACCAGTGTAGGAGAAGAAACAGGGTTATGCCTGGAAAATGGGGCCCCAAATACAGAAATATAATTTCCAGCTAGAGACATCACCCATCTGCCCATCTCATCAGTGTAGGCTGTGCTGAGGTTTCCTTCCTGCTGCCCTCCTCCCCTATGCCCACGTTCTCCTCACCTGAGCTGTTGGATTCAATGGTTTCCTGGAGGCGTCGCCGGGTGAGGTAGTCTCTTTTCTTTTTGGGATGCACTTGCTTGTTGCGGAGAGAAGCCACAGTGACAGCTAAGGAACAGCTGTCCTGTGGCTCCCCTTCTGGAATCAAGCCGGAAAGGGAAAAAACCCCGGAGGGAAAAACCCTTGATGAAAGACAGGCTCTACTTTAGAAGTCAAAATCCCCAATGGTGCTGACTGGAGGAGGTGGAGAAGTTCCAACCGGAGGAAGTAGGGAGTGATGTCACAGAAGGTAAATTGCAGTCCAGTAGATGGAGATTCTGGACGAGTGAAAAGGAGTAGAACACTCCGCCGGAAGAAGCAGCCGTCCTTACTGTGCAGGGAGGAGAAGGAGGCGGTGGATGCAGCAGGTCCAGGAGCGCCGGGAGCAGGAAAGGGCACTTCGGAGACCCAGGTAAAAGGGAAAGACCCTGAGGGTGAGAGAAACAAGAGAGCAAGCGAGAGAGAGATAGCGAGAGAGAGAGAGAGAGAGAGAGAGAGAGAGAGAGAGAGAAGGAGAGGCTCCGTGGAGCCGGAACCGAACACGAGTGAAAAAATATGTAAGCAAGGCTCGGCAGAGAGCCGTAGAGAGAGGAGGAGCAGAGGAGAGAGGAAAGCACACAAGTGCAAAGTATCGATGAAAAGAACAGCTAAGTCACTGGCAGAACCGAAGGAAGCCAGAAACGAAACACGAAGTAAGAGTGACCCGGAAACAGGAAGCGTCCTGAATCACTGAATCGAGGGTTGCAACGCAACGCATCTCGTGTGGGCGGAGATAAATGCTGCACGGAGCTGTGTGTAAGGAAACAAAAGAGGGACTAAAACCCTCTATGTCGGTTTCGCCAATTCCAATGAGCAAGAATCCGCCAATCTCGTCCTCTGCCATAACGGCGGATGACATAGGCAAAGAAACAGGGTTACACCAGGGAAAAGGGGCCCCAAATATAGAAATATTATTTCCAGGCAGAGACATTACCCTTCTGCCCCTTCTCACCGGTGTAGGAGAAGAAACGGGCTTTAGCCTGGAAAAAGGGGCCCCAAATATAGAAATATCATTTTGAGCTAGAGACATCACTCATCTGGCCCATCTCACCAGTTGAGGGGAAGAAAAGGGTATACACCTGGAAAAAGGGGCCTCAAATATAGAAATACCATTTCCAGCTAGAGACATCACCTATCTGGCCAATCTCACCAGTGTAGGGGAAGAAACGGAGTTACACCTGGAAAAAGGGACCCCAAATATATAAATATCATTTCCAGCTAGAGACATTACCTATCTGGCCCATCTCACCAGTGTAGGGGAAGAACCAGGGGTTATGCCTGGAAAATGGGGCCCCAATTACAGAAATATAATTTCCAGCTAGAAACATCACCCATCTCACCAGTGTAGGGGAAGAAACTGGGTTACACCTGTAAAAAGGGGCCCCAAATATAGAAATATCATTTCCAGCTACAGACATCACCCATCTGGCCCATCTCACCAGTGGAGGGGAATAAAGGGGCGCCAAATACAGAAATTTCCTTTCGAGCTAGAGACATCACCTATCTGGCCCATCTCACCAGTGTAGGAGAAGAAACAGGGTTATGCCTGGAAAATGGGGCCCCAAATACAGAAATATAATTTCCAGCTAGAGACATCACCCATCTGCCCATCTCATCAGTGTAGGCTGTGCTGAGGTTTCCTTCCTGCTGCCCTCCTCCCCTATGCCCACGTTCTCCTCACCTGAGCTGTTGGATTCAATGGTTTCCTGGAGGCGTCGCCGGGTGAGGTAGTCTCTTTTCTTTTTGGGATGCACTTGCTTGTTGCGTAGAGAAGCCACAGTGACAGCTAAGGAACAGCTGTCCTGTGGCTCCCCTTCTGGAATCAAGCCGGAAAGGGAAAAAACCCCGGAGGGAAAAACCCTTGATGAAAGACAGGCTCTACTTTAGAAGTCAAAATCCCCAATGGTGCTGACTGGAGGAGGTGGAGAAGTTCCAACCGGAGGAAGTAGGGAGTGATGTCACAGAAGGTAAATTGCAGTCCAGTAGATGGAGATTCTGGACGAGTGAAAAGGAGTAGAACACTCCGCCGGAAGAAGCAGCCGTCCTTACTGTGCAGGGAGGAGAAGGAGGCGGTGGATGCAGCAGGTCCAGGAGCGCCGGGAGCAGGAAAGGGCACTTCGGAGACCCAGGTAAAAGGGAAAGACCCTGAGGGTGAGAGAAACAAGAGAGCAAGCGAGAGAGAGATAGCGAGAGAGAGAGAGAGAGAGAGAGAGAGAGAGAGAGAGAAGGAGAGGCTCCGTGGAGCCGGAACCGAACACGAGTGAAAAAATATGTAAGCAAGGCTCGGCAGAGAGCCGTAGAGAGAGGAGGAGCAGAGGAGAGAGGAAAGCACACAAGTGCAAAGTATCGATGAAAAGAACAGCTAAGTCACTGGCAGAACCGAAGGAAGCCAGAAACGAAACACGAAGTAAGAGTGACCCGGAAACAGGAAGCGTCCTGAATCACTGAATCGAGGGTTGCAACGCAACGCATCTCGTGTGGGCGGAGATAAATGCTGCACGGAGCTGTGTGTAAGGAAACAAAAGAGGGACTAAAACCCTCTATGTCGGTTTCGCCAATTCCAATGAGCAAGAATCCGCCAATCTCGTCCTCTGCCATAACGGCGGATGACATAGGCAAAGAAACAGGGTTACACCAGGGAAAAGGGGCCCCAAATATAGAAATATTATTTCCAGGTAAGACATCACCCATCTGGCCGACCTCACCAGTGTAGGGGAAGAAACGGGGTTACACCTGGAAAAAGGGGCCCCAAATATAGAAATATCATTTCCAGCTGGAGACATCACCCACCCGGCCCATATCACCAGTGGAGGGGAAGACATGTAGTTACACCTGGAAAAAGGTACCCTGGATATAGAAATATAATTTCCAGCTACGGACATCACCCATCTTGCCCACCTCACCGGTGTAGGCGAAGAAACAGGGTTACGCCTGGAAAAATGGGTCCAAAATCTAGAAACATTTCCAGCTAGAGACATCACCCATCCGACCCATCTCACCAGTGTAGGGGAAGAAACGGGGTTACACCTGGAAAAAGGGGCCAACAATATAGCAATACCATTTCCAGCTAGACACATTACTCATCTGACCGATCTCACCAGTGTAGGGGTTATAGCTGGAAAAAGGGCCAGCAAATATAGAAATATCATTTCCAGCTAGAGACATCACCCATCTGGCCCATCTCACCAGTGTAGGGGAAGAAATGGATTTACGCATGGAAAAAGGGGCCCCAAATATAGAAATATAATTTCCAGTGGGAGACATCCCCCAACTGGCCGATCTCACCAGTGTAGGGGAAGAAACGGGGTTACACCTGGGAAAAGGGGCCCCAAATAAAGAAATATAATATCAAGCCGAGATATCACCCATCTGCCCATCTCACCACTGTAGGGGAAGAAACGGGGTTACACATGGAAAAATCGGCCCCAAATATATAAATATCATTTCCAGCTAGAGACATCACCCATCTGGCCCATCTCACCAGTGTAGGGGAATAAACTGGGTTAAACCTGGAAAAAGGGGCCACAAATATATAAATATCATTTCCAGCTAGAGACATCACCCATCTGGCCCATCTCACCAGTGTAGGGGAATAAACTGGGTTACACCTGGAAAAAGGGGCCACAAATATAGAAATATCATTTCCAGCTAGAGACATCACCTATCTGGCCGATCTCACCAGTGTAGGGGAAGAAACAGGGGTATGCCTGGAAAATGGGACCCCAATAAAAGAAATATAATTTCCAGCTAGAGACATCACCCACCTGGCCCATCTCAACAGTGTAGGGGAAGAAATGGGGTTACACATGGAAAAAAGAGCCCCGGATATAGAAATATCATTTCCAGCTAGAGACATCACCTATCTGGCCCATCTCACCAGTGTAGGTGAAGAAACGGGGTTACGCCTGGATAAATGGGCCCAAAATATAGAAACATTTCCAGCTAGGGACATCACCCATCTGACCCATCTCACCAGTGTAGGGGAAGAAATGGAGTTACACCTGGAAAAAGGGGCCAACAATATAGCAATATCATTTCCAGCTAGATGCATCACCCATCTGACCGATCTCACCAGTGTTGGTTTTATGCCTGGAAAAAGGGGCCACAAATATAGAAATATAATTTCCAGCTAGGGACATCAGCCATCTTGCCCATCTCACCAGTGTAGGGGAAGAAATGGGTTTACGCCTGAAAAAAGGGCACCAAATATAGAAATGTAATTTCCAGCGAGGGACATCCCCCAACTGGCCAATCTCACCCGTGTAGGGGAAGAAACGGGGTTACACCTGGAAAAAGGGGCTACAAATATAGAAAATAAATTTCCAGCTAAGACATCACCCATCTGGCCCATCTCACCGGTGTAGGGGAAGAAACAGGGTTACGCTGGGAAAAAGGGGCCCCAAATATAGAAATATCATTTCCAGCTACGGACATCCCCCATCTGGCCCATCTCACCAGTGGAGGGGAAGAAAGGGGCCCCAAATACAGAAATATCATTTCCAGCTAGAGACATCACCCACCTGGCCCATCTCACCAGTGTAGGGGAAGAAACGGGGTTACACCTGGAAAAAGGGGCCCCAAATATAGAAATATAATTTCCAGCCTCGGACATCACCCATTTTGCCCACCTGACCAGTGTAGGCGAAGAAACAGGGTTCCGCCTGGAAAAATGGGCCCAAAATATAGAAACATTTCCAGCTAGAGACGTCACCCATCCGACCCATCTCACCAGTGTAGGGGAAGAAAACGGTGCTACACCTGGAAAAAGGGGCCAACAATATAGCAATATCATTTCCATGTAGACACATCACCCATCTGACCGATCTCACCAGTGCAGGGGTTATGCATGGAAAAAGGGGCCACAAATATAGAAATATTTCCAGCTAGGTATCGGACCCACCTCATCAGTGTAGGGGAAGAAACGGGGTTACACATGGAAAAAGGGGCCCCAAATATAGAAATATAATTTCCAGCGGGAGTCATCCCCCAACTCGCCGATCTCACCAGTGTAGGAGAAGAAACGGAGTTACACCTGGGAAAAGGGGCCCCAAATAAAGAAATATAATTTCCATCTAGAGACATCACCCATCGGCCCATCTCACCAGTGTAGGGGAATAAACTGGGTTAAACCTGGAAAAAGGGGCCACAAATATATAAATATCATTTCCAGCTAGAGACATCACCCATCTGGCACATCTCACCAGTGTAAGGGAATAAACTGGGTTACACCTGGAAAAAGGGGCCACAAATACAGAAATATCATTTCCAGCTAATGACATCACCTATCTGGCCCATCTCACCAGTGTAGGGGAAGAAACAGGGGTACGCCTGGAAAATGGGGCCCCAATAACAGAAATATAATTTCCAGCTAGAGACATCACCCACCTGGCCCATCTCAACAGTGTAGGGGAAGAAATGGGGTTACACCTGGAAAAAGGTGCCCCGGATATAGAAATATCATTTCCAGCTAGAGACATCACCCATCTTGCCCACCTCACCAGTGTAGGGGAAGAACCGGGGTTACACCTGGAAAAAGGGGCCAAGAATATAGCAATATCATTTCCAGCTAGGGACATCACCCATCTGGCCCTTCTCATCAGTGTAGGGGAAGAAACGGGGTTACACCTGGAAAAAGAGGCCCCAAATAAAGAAATATAATGTCCAGCCGAGATATCACCCATCTGCCCATCTCACCAGTGTAGGGGAAGAAACGGGGTTACACCTGGAAAAATTGGCCTCAAATATAGAAATATCATTTACAGCTTGAGACATCGCCCACCTGGCCCATCTCACCAGTGTAGGGGAAGAAACAGGATTACACCTGGAAAAAGGTTCCCCGGATATAGAAATATCATTTCCAGCTACAGATATCAGCCATCTTGCCCACCTCACCAGTGTAGGCAAAGAAACGGGGTTACGCCTGGATAAATGGGCCCAAAATATAGAAACATTTCCAGCTAGAGACATCACCCATCTGACCCATCTCAACAGTGTAGGGGAAGAAATGGGGTTACACCTGGAAAAAGGGGCCAACAATATAGCAATATCATTTCCATCTAGATGCATCACCCATCTGACAGATCTAACCAGTGTTGGCGTTATGCCTGGAAAAAAGGGCCACAAATATAGAAATATAATTTCCAGCTAGGGACATCAGCCATCTGGCCCATCTCACCAGTGTAGGGGAAGAAATGGGTTCACGCCTGAAAAAGGGGCACCAAATATAGAAAGGTAATTTCCAGCGAGAGACATCCCCCAACTGGCCGATCTCACCCGTGTAGGGGAAGAAACGGGGTTACACCTGGAAAAAGGTGCCCCAAATAAAGAAATATAATTTCCAGCCGAGATATCACCCAACTAGCCGATCTCACCAGTGTAGGGGAAGAAACGGGATTACACCTGGAAAAATCGGCCTTAAATATAGAAATATCATTTACAGCTTGAGACATCGCCCACCTGGCCCATATCACCAGTGTAGGGCAAGAAATGGGGTTACACCTGGAAAAAGTGGCTACAAATATAGAAATATAATTTCCAGCTAAGACATCACCCATCTGGCCCATCTCACCAGTTTAGGGCAAGAAATGGGGTTACACCTGGTAAACTGGGACACAAATATAGAAATATCATTTCTAGCTAAGACATCAGCCATCTGGCCCATCTAACCAGTGTAGGGGAAGAAACAGGGTTACGCCTGGAAAATAGGGGCCCCAAATATGGAAATAGCATTTTCAACCAGGGACATCACCCATCTGGCCCATCTCACCAGTTTAGGGGAAGACATGGGGTTATGCCTGGAAAAAGGGGCCCCAAATATAGAAATATAATTTCCAGCTAGAGACATCACCCATCTGGCCTATCTCCCCAGGATAGGAGAAGAAACGGGTTAGACCTGGAAAAAGGGGCCAAAAATATAGAAATATCATTTCCAGCAGAGACATCACCCATCTGGCCTATCTGACCAGTGTAGGGGAAGAAACAGGGTTATGCCTGGATAAAAGGGGCCCCAAATACAGAATTATTATTTCCAACTAGAGACTTCACCCACCTGGCCCATCTCACCAGTGTATGGGAAGAAACGGGGTCACACCTGGAAAAAGGGGCCCCAAATACAGAAATATCATTTCCAGCTGAGACATCACCCATCTGGCCCACCTCACCAGTGTAGGGGAAGAAATGGATTACACCTGGAAAAATGGGCCCCAAATATAGCAATATCATTTCCGGCTAGACGCATAACCCATCTGACCACTCTCACCAGTGTAGGGGTTACGCCTGGAAAAAGGGGCTGCAAACAGAAATATAATTTCCAGCTAGACACATCACCTATCTGACCCATCTCACCAGTGTAGGGGAAGAAACAGGGTTACACCTGGAAAAAGAGTCCCCAAATATGTAAATATCATTTCCAGCTAGAGACATCACCCATCTGGCCCATCCCACCAGTGTAGGGGAAGAAATGGGTTACACCTTGAAAAAGGGGCCCCAAATATGTACATTTCCTTACCAGCTAGGGACATCACCTATCCGACCCATCTCAAAAGTGTAGGGGAAGAAATGGGTTTACGCCTGGAAAAAGGGGCACCAAATATAGAAATATAATTTCCAGCTAGAGACATCACCCATCTGGCCCATCACACCAGTGTAGGGCAAGAAATGGGGTTACACCTGGAAAAAGGGGCCACAAATATAGAAATAACATTTCCAGCTAGAGACTTCACCCATCTGGCCCACCTCACCATTCGAGGGGAAGAAACGGATTACAACTGGAAAAAGGGGCCCCAAATATAGCAATATCATTTCCGGCTGGACGCATCACCCATCTGACCAATCTCACCAGTGTAGGGGTTACGCCTGGAAAAAGGGGCCGCAAATATAGACATATAATTTCAAGCTAGAAACATTACCTATCTGACCCATCTCACCAGTGTAGGGGAAGAAACAGGGTTACACCTGGAAAAAGGGGCCCAAAATAAAATATGTAAATATCATTTCAAGCTAGGGACATCACCCATCTAGCCTATCTCACCAGTGTAGGGGAAGAAAAAGGGGCCCCAAATATAGAAATATATTTTCTAACAAGAGACATCACCCATCTTCCCCTTCTCACGAGTGTAGGGGAAGAAATGGGTTTAGCCTGGAAAAAGGGGCCCCAAATATAGAAATAACATTTCCAGCTAGAGACATCACCCATCTGGCCCACCTCACCAGTGTAGGGGAAGAAACGGGGTTACACCTGGAAAAAGGGGCCCCGATATAGAAATATCATGTCCAGCTAGGGACATCACCCATCTGGCCCACCTCACGAGTGTAGTGGATGAAACAGGGTTACACCTGGAAAAAGAGGCCCCAAATATAGAAATATCATTTCCAGCTGAGACATAACCCATCTGGCCCACCTCACCAGTGTAGGGGAAGAAACGGGGTTACACCTGGAAAAAGGGGCCCCAAATATAGAAATATCATTTCCAGCTGAGACATCACCCATCTGGCCCACCTCACCAGTGTAGGGGAAGAAACGGATTACACCTGGAAAAAGGGGCCCCAAATATAGCAATATCATTTCCGGCTAGACGCATCACCCATCTGACCAATCTCACCAGTGTAGGGGTTACGCCTGGAAAAAGGGGCCGCAAATATAGAAATAAAGTTTGAAGCTAGAGGCATCACCGATCTGACCCATCTCACCAGTGTAGGGGAAGAAACAGGGTTACACCTGGAAAAAGGGGCCCCAAATATGTAAATATCATTTCCAGCTAGGGACATCACCCATCTGGCCTATCTCACCAGTGTAGGGGAAGAAATGGGCTTACGCCTGGAAAAAGGGGCACCAAATATAGAAATATCATTTCCAGCGAGAGACATCCCCCATCTGGCCAATCTCACCAGAGTAGTGGAGACATGTGGTTAAGCCTGGAAATAGGGGCCCCAAATATAGAAATATAATTTCCAGCTAGAGACATCACCCATCTGGCCCACCTCACCAGTGTAGGGGAAGAAACAGGGTTACACCTGGAAAAAGGGGCCCCAAATAGAGAAATATCATTTCAGCTGAGACATCACCCATCTGGCCCATCTCACCAGTGTAGGGGAAGAAATGGGTTACACCTTGAAAAAGGGGCCCCAAATATGTAAATTTCATTTCCAGCTAGGGACATCACCTATCCGACCCATCTCACCAGTGTAGGGAAGAAACAGGGTTACACCTTGAAAAAGGGCCCCAAATATGTCAATTTCATTTCCAGCTAGGGACATCACCTATCCGACCCATCTCACCAGTTTAGGGGAAGAAATGGGTTTACGCCTGGAAAAAGGGGCACCAAATATAGAAATATAATTTCCAGCTAGAGACATCATCCATCTGGCCCATCTCACCAGTGTAGGGAAGAAACAGGGTTACACCTGGAAAAAGGGGCCCCAAATATAGCAATATCATTTCCGGCTAGACGCATCACCCATCTGACCAATCTCACCAGTGTAGGGGTTACGCCTGGAAAAAGGGGCCGCAAATATAGAAATAAAATTTGAAGCTAGAGGCATCACCGATCTGACCCATCTCACCAGTGTAGGGGAAGAAACAGGGTTACACCTGGAAAAAGGGGCCCCAAATATGTAAATATCATTTCCAGCTAGGGACATCACCCATCTGGCCTATCTCACCAGTGTAGGGGAAGAAATGGGCTTACGCCTGGAAAAAGGGGCACCAGATATAGAAATATCATTTCCAGCGAGAGACATCCCCCATCTGGCCAATCTCACCAGAGTAGTGGAGACATGTGGTTAAGCCTGGAAATAGGGGCCCCAAATATAGAAATATAATTTCCAGCTAGAGACATCACCCATCTGGCCCACCTCACCAGTGTAGGGGAAGAAACAGGGTTACACCTGGAAAAAGGGGCCCCAAATATAGAAATATCATTTCCAGCTGAGACATCACCCATCTGGCCCACCTCACCAGTGTAGGGGAAGAAACAGGGTTACACCTGGAAAAAGGGGCCCCAAATAGAGAAATATCATTTCAGCTGAGACATCACCCATCTGGCCCATCTCACCAGTGTAGGGGAAGAAATGGGTTACACCTTGAAAAAGGGGTCCCAAACATGTAAATTTCATTTCCAGCTAGGGACATCACCTATCCGACCCATCTCACCAGTGTAGGGAAGAAACAGGGTTACACCTTGAAAAAGGGCCCCAAATATGTCAATTTCATTTCCAGCTAGGGACATCACCTATCCGACCCATCTCACCAGTGTAGGGGAAGAAATGGGTTTACGCCTGGAAAAAGGGGCACCAAATATAGAAATATAATTTCCAGCTAGAGACATCATCCATCTGGCCCATCTCACCAGTGTAGGGCAAGAAATGGGGTTACACCTGTAAAAAGGGGCCACAAATATAGAAATATCATTTCCAGCTAAGACATCACCCATGTGGCCCATCTCACCAGTGTAGGGGAAGAAACAGGGTTACGCTGGGAAAAAGGGGCCCCAAATATAGAAATATAATTTCTAGCAAGAGACATCACCCATATGCGCCTTCTGACCAGTGTAGGGGAAGAAATGGGGTTATGCCTGGAAAAAGGGGCCCAAAATATAGAAATATCATTTCCAGCTAGAGACATCACCCATCTGCCCCTTCTCACCGGTGTAGGGGGAGAGACTGGGTTTAGCCTGGAAAAAGGGGCCCCAAATATGTAAATTTCATTTCCAGCTAGGACATCACTTATCCGACCCATCTCACCAGTGTAGGGGAAGAAACAGGGTTACACCTTGAAAAAGGGGCCCCAATTATGTAAATTTCATTTCCAGCTAGGGACATCACCTATCCAACCCATCTCACCAGTGTAGGGGAAGAAATGGGTTTACGCCTGGAAAAAGGGGCACCAAATATAGAAATATAATTTCCAGCTAGAGAAATCACCCATCTGGCCCATCTCACAAGTGTAGGGGAAGAAACGGGGTTACACCTGGAAAAAAAGAGTCCCCAAATATGTAAATATCATTTCCAGCTAGAGACATCACCCATCTGGGCCATCTCACCAGTGTAGGGGAAGAAATGGGTTACACCTTGAAAAAGGGGCCCCAAATATGTAAATTTCATTTCCAGCTAGGGACATCACCTATCCGACCCATCTCACCAGTGTAGGGAAGAAACAGGGTTACACCTTGAAAAAGGGGCACCAAATATGTACATTTCCTTACCAGCTAGGGACATCACCCATCTGGCCCATCTCACCAGTGTAGGGGAAGAAATGGGTTTACGCCTGGAAAAAGGGGCACCAAATATAGAAATATAATTTCCAGCTAGAGACATCACCCATCTGGCCCATCACACCAGTGTAGGGCAAGAAATGGGGTTACACCTGGAAAAAGGGGCCACAAATATAGAAATATCATTTCCAGCTAAGACATCACCCATCTGGCACATCTCACCAGTGTAAGGGAATAAACTGGGTTACACCTGGAAAAAGGGGCCACAAATACAGAAATATAATTTCCAGCTAGAGACATCACCCACCTGGCCCATCTCAACAGTGTAGGGGAAGAAATGGGGTTACACCTGGAAAAAGGTGCCCCGGATATAGAAATATAATTTCCAGCTAGAGACATCACCCATCTTGCCCACCTCACCAGTGTAGGGGAAGAACCGGGGTTACACCTGGAAAAAGGGGCCAAGAATATAGCAATATCATTTCCAGCTAGGGACATCACCCATCTGGCCCTTCTCATCAGTGTAGGGGAAGAAACGGGGTTACACCTGGAAAAATAGGCCCCAAATAAAGAAATATAATGTCCAGCCGAGATATCACCCATCTGCCCATCTCACCAGTGTAGGGGAAGAAACGGGGTTACACCTGGAAAAATTGGCCTCAAATATAGAAATATCATTTACAGCTTGAGACATCGCCCACCTGGCCCATCTCACCAGTGGAGGGGAAGAAAGGGGCCCCAAATACAGGAATATAATTTCCAGCTAGAAACATCACCCACCTGGCCCATCTCACCAGTGTAGGGGAAGAAACAGGATTACACCTGGAAAAAGGTTCCCCGGATATAGAAATATCATTTCCAGCTACAGATATCAGCCATCTTGCCCACCTCACCAGTGTAGGCAAAGAAACGGGGTTACGCCTGGATAAATGGGCCCAAAATATCGAAACATTTCCAGCTAGAGACATCACCCATCTGACCCATCTCAACAGTGTAGGGGAAGAAATGGGGTTACACCTGGAAAAAGGGGCCAACAATATAGCAATATCATTTCCATCTAGATGCATCACCCATCTGACAGATCTAACCAGTGTTGGCGTTATGCCTGGAAAAAAGGGCCACAAATATAGAAATATAATTTCCAGCTAGGGACATCAGCCATCTGGCCCATCTCACCAGTGTAGGGGAAGAAATGGGTTTACGCCTGAAAAAGGGGCACCAAATATAGAAAGGTAATTTCCAGCGAGAGATATCCCCCAACTGGCCGATCTGACCCGTGTAGGGGAAGAAACGGGGTTACACCTGGAAAAAGGTGCCCCAAATAAAGAAATATAATTTCCAGCCGAGATATCACCCAACTAGCCTATCTCACCAGTGTAGGGGAAGAAACGGGATTACACCTGGAAAAATCAGCCTTAAATATAGAAATATCATTTACAGCTTGAGACATCGCCCACCTGGCCCATATCACCAGTGTAGGGCAAGAAATGGGGTTACACCTGGAAAAAGTGGCTACAAATATAGAAATATAATTTCCAGCTAAGACATCACCCATCTGGCCCATCTCACCAGTTTAGGGCAAGAAATGGGGTTACACCTGGTAAACTGGGACACAAATATAGAAATATCATTTCCAGCTAACACATCAGCCATCTGGCCCATCTAACCAGTGTAGGGGAAGAAACAGGGTTACGCCTGGAAAATAGGGGCCCCAAATATGGAAATAGCATTTTCAACCAGGGACATCACCCATCTGGCCCATCTCACCAGTGTAGGGGAAGACATGGGGTTATGCCTGGAAAAAGGGGCCCCAAATATAGAAATATAATTTCCAGCTAGAGACATCACCCATCTGGCCTATCTCCCCAGGATAGGAGAAGAAACGGGGTTAGACCTGGAAAAAGGGGCCAAAAATATAGAAATATCATTTCCAGCAGAGACATCACCCATCTGGCCTATCTGACCAGTGTAGGGGAAGAAACAGGGTTATGCCTGGATAAAAGGGGCCCCAAATACAGAATTATTATTTCCAACTAGAGACTTCACCCACCTGGCCCATCTCACCAGTGTATGGGAAGAAACGGGGTCACACCTGGAAAAAGGGGCCCCAAATACAGAAATATCATTTCCAGCTGAGACATCACCCATCTGGCCCACCTCACCAGTGTAGGGGAAGAAATGGATTACACCTGGAAAAATGGGCCCCAAATATAGCAATATCATTTCCGGCTAGACGCATAACCCATCTGACCACTCTCACCAGTGTAGGGGTTACGCCTGGAAAAAGGGGCTGCAAACAGAAATATAATTTCCAGCTAGACACATCACCTATCTGACCCATCTCACCAGTGTAGGGGAAGAAACAGGGTTACACCTGGAAAAAGAGTCCCCAAATATGTAAATATCATTTCCAGCTAGAGACATCACCCATCTGGCCCATCCCACCAGTGTAGGGGAAGAAATGGGTTACACCTTGAAAAAGGGGCCCCAAATATGTAAATTTCATTTCCAGCTAGGGACATCACCTATCCGACCCATCTCACCAGTGTAGGGAAGAAACAGGGTTACACCTTGAAAAAGGGGCCCCAAATATGTACATTTCCTTACCAGCTAGGGACATCACCTATCCGACCCATCTCAAAAGTGTAGGGGAAGAAATGGGTTTACGCCTGGAAAAAGGGGCACCAAATATAGAAATATAATTTCCAGCTAGAGACATCACCCATCTGGCCCATCACACCAGTGTAGGGCAAGAAATGGGGTTACACCTGGAAAAAGGGGCCACAAATATAGAAATATCATTTCCAGCTAAGACATCACCCATCTGGCCCATCTCACCAGTTTAGGGGAAGAAACAGGGTTAGACCTGGAAAAAGGGGCCCCAAATATAGAAATAACATTTCCAGCTAGAGACTTCACCCATCTGGCCCACCTCACCATTCGAGGGGAAGAAACGGATTACAACTGGAAAAAGGGGCCCCAAATATAGCAATATCATTTCCGGCTGGACGCATCACCCATCTGACCAATCTCACCAGTGTAGGGGTTACGCCTGGAAAAAGGGGCCGCGAATATAGACATATAATTTCAAGCTAGAAACATTACCTATCTGACCCATCTCACCAGTGTAGGGGAAGAAACAGGGTTACACCTGGAAAAAGGGGCCCAAAATAAAATATGTAAATATCATTTCCAGCTAGGGACATCACCCATCTAGCCTATCTCACCAGTGTAGGGGAAGAAAAAGGGTTACACTGGGAAAAAGGGGCCCCAAATATAGAAATATATTTTCTAGCAAGAGACATCACCCATCTTCCCCTTCTCACGAGTGTAGGGGAAGAAATGGGTTTAGCCTGGAAAAAGGGGCCCCAAATATAGAAATAACATTTCCAGCTAGAGACATCACCCATCTGGCCCACCTCACCAGTGTAGGGGAAGAAACGGGGTTACACCTGGAAAAAGGGGCCCCGATATAGAAATATCATGTCCAGCTAGGGACATCACCCATCTGGCCCACCTCACGAGTGTAGTGGATGAAACAGGGTTACACCTGGAAAAAGAGGCCCCAAATATAGAAATATCATTTCCAGCTGAGACATAACCCATCTGGCCCACCTCACCAGTGTAGGGGAAGAAACGGGGTTACACCTGGAAAAAGGGGCCCCAAATATAGAAATATCATTTCCAGCTGAGACATCACCCATCTGGCCCACCTCACCAGTGTAGGGGAAGAAACGGATTACACCTGGAAAAAGGGGCCCCAAATATAGCAATATAATTTCCGGCTAGACGCATCACCCATCTGACCAATCTCACCAGTGTAGGGGTTACGCCTGGAAAAAGGGGCCGCAAATATAGAAATAAAATTTGAAGCTAGAGGCATCACCGATCTGACCCATCTCACCAGTGTAGGGGAAGAAACAGGGTTACACCTGGAAAAAGGGGCCCCAAATATGTAAATATCATTTCCAGCTAGGGACATTACCCATCTGGCCTATCTCACCAGTGTAGGGGAAGAAATGGGCTTACGCCTGGAAAAAGGGGCACCAAATATAGAAATATCATTTCCAGCGAGAGACATCCCCCATCTGGCCAATCTCACCAGAGTAGTGGAGACATGTGGTTAAGCCTGGAAATAGGGGCCCCAAATATAGAAATATAATTTCCAGCTAGAGACATCACCCATCAGGCCCACCTCACCAGTGTAGGGGAAGAAACAGGGTTACACCTGGAAAAAGGGGCCCCAAATATAGAAATATCATTTCCAGCTGAGACATCACCCATCTGGCCCACCTCACCAGTGTAGGGGAAGAAACAGGGTTACACCTGGAAAAAGGGGCCCCAAATAGAGAAATATCATTTCAGCTGAGACATCACCCATCTGGCCCATCTCACCAGTGTAGGGGAAGAAATGGGTTACACCTTGAAAAAGGGGCCACAAATATGTAAATTTCATTTCCAGCTAGGGACATCACCTATCCGACCCATCTCACCAGTGTAGGGAAGAAACAGGGTTACACCTTGAAAAAGGGCCCCAAATATGTCAATTTCATTTCCAGCTAGGGACATCACCTATCCGACCCATCTCACCAGTGTAGGGGAAGAAATGGGTTTACGCTTGGAAAAAGGGGCACCAAATATAGAAATATAATTTCCAGCTAGAGACATCATCCATCTGGCCCATCTCACCAGTGTAGGGCAAGAAATGGGGTTACACCTGGAAAAAGGGGACACAAATATAGAAATATCATTTCCAGCTAAGACATCACCCATGTGGCCCATCTCACCAGTGTAGGGGAAGAAACAGGGTTACGCTGGGAAAAAGGGGCCCCAAATATAGAAATATAATTTCTAGCAAGAGACATCACCCATATGCCCCTTCTGACCAGTGTAGGGGAAGAAATGGGGTTATGCCTGGAAAAAGGGGCCCAAAATATAGAAATATCTTTTCCAGCTAGAGACATCACCCATCTGCCCCTTCTCACCGGTGTAGGGGGAGAGACTGGGTTTAGCCTGGAAAAAGGGGCCCCAAATATGTAAATTTCATTTCCAGCTAGGACATCACTTATCCGACCCATCTCACCAGTGTAGGGGAAGAAACAGGGTTACACCTTGAAAAAGGGGCCCCAAATATGTAAATTTCATTTCCAGCTAGGGACATCACCTATCCAACCCATCTCACCAGTGTAGGGGAAGAAATGGGTTTACGCCTGGAAAAAGGGGCCCCAAATATAGAAATATAATTTCCAGCTAGAGAAATCACCCATCTGGCCCATCTCACAAGTGTAGGGGAAGAAACGGGGTTACACCTGGAAAAAAAGAGTCCCCAAATATGTAAATATCATTTCCAGCTAGAGACATCACCCATCTGGGCCATCTCACCAGTGTAGGGGAAGAAATGGGTTACACCTTGAAAAAGGGGCCCCAAATATGTAAATTTCATTTCCAGCTAGGGACATCACCCATCTAGCCTATCTCACCAGTGTAGGGGAAGAAAAAGGGTTACACTGGGAAAAAGGGGCCCCAAATATAGAAATATATTTTCTAGCAAGAGACATCACCCATCTTCCCCTTCTCACGAGTGTAGGGGAAGAAATGGGTTTAGCCTGGAAAAAGGGGCCCCAAATATAGAAATAACATTTCCAGCTAGAGACATCACCCATCTGGCCCACCTCACCAGTGTAGGGGAAGAAACGGGGTTACACCTGGAAAAAGGGGCCCCGATATAGAAATATCATGTCCAGCTAGGGACATCACCCATCTGGCCCACCTCACGAGTGTAGTGGATGAAACAGGGTTACACCTGGAAAAAGAGGCCCCAAATATAGAAATATCATTTCCAGCTGAGACATAACCCATCTGGCCCACCTCACCAGTGTAGGGGAAGAAACGGGGTTACACCTGGAAAAAGGGGCCCCAAATATAGAAATATCATTTCCAGCTGAGACATCACCCATCTGGCCCACCTCACCAGTGTAGGGGAAGAAACGGATTACACCTGGAAAAAGGGGCCCCAAATATAGCAATATAATTTCCGGCTAGACGCATCACCCATCTGACCAATCTCACCAGTGTAGGGGTTACGCCTGGAAAAAGGGGCCGCAAATATAGAAATAAAATTTGAAGCTAGAGGCATCACCGATCTGACCCATCTCACCAGTGTAGGGGAAGAAACAGGGTTACACCTGGAAAAAGGGGCCCCAAATATGTAAATATCATTTCCAGCTAGGGACATTACCCATCTGGCCTATCTCACCAGTGTAGGGGAAGAAATGGGCTTACGCCTGGAAAAAGGGGCACCAAATATAGAAATATCATTTCCAGCGAGAGACATCCCCCATCTGGCCAATCTCACCAGAGTAGTGGAGACATGTGGTTAAGCCTGGAAATAGGGGCCCCAAATATAGAAATATAATTTCCAGCTAGAGACATCACCCATCAGGCCCACCTCACCAGTGTAGGGGAAGAAACAGGGTTACACCTGGAAAAAGGGGCCCCAAATATAGAAATATCATTTCCAGCTGAGACATCACCCATCTGGCCCACCTCACCAGTGTAGGGGAAGAAACAGGGTTACACCTGGAAAAAGGGGCCCCAAATAGAGAAATATCATTTCAGCTGAGACATCACCCATCTGGCCCATCTCACCAGTGTAGGGGAAGAAATGGGTTACACCTTGAAAAAGGGGCCACAAATATGTAAATTTCATTTCCAGCTAGGGACATCACCTATCCGACCCATCTCACCAGTGTAGGGAAGAAACAGGGTTACACCTTGAAAAAGGGCCCCAAATATGTCAATTTCATTTCCAGCTAGGGACATCACCTATCCGACCCATCTCACCAGTGTAGGGGAAGAAATGGGTTTACGCTTGGAAAAAGGGGCACCAAATATAGAAATATAATTTCCAGCTAGAGACATCATCCATCTGGCCCATCTCACCAGTGTAGGGCAAGAAATGGGGTTACACCTGGAAAAAGGGGACACAAATATAGAAATATCATTTCCAGCTAAGACATCACCCATGTGGCCCATCTCACCAGTGTAGGGGAAGAAACAGGGTTACGCTGGGAAAAAGGGGCCCCAAATATAGAAATATAATTTCTAGCAAGAGACATCACCCATATGCCCCTTCTGACCAGTGTAGGGGAAGAAATGGGGTTATGCCTGGAAAAAGGGGCCCAAAATATAGAAATATCTTTTCCAGCTAGAGACATCACCCATCTGCCCCTTCTCACCGGTGTAGGGGGAGAGACTGGGTTTAGCCTGGAAAAAGGGGCCCCAAATATGTAAATTTCATTTCCAGCTAGGACATCACTTATCCGACCCATCTCACCAGTGTAGGGGAAGAAACAGGGTTACACCTTGAAAAAGGGGCCCCAAATATGTAAATTTCATTTCCAGCTAGGGACATCACCTATCCAACCCATCTCACCAGTGTAGGGGAAGAAATGGGTTTACGCCTGGAAAAAGGGGCCCCAAATATAGAAATATAATTTCCAGCTAGAGAAATCACCCATCTGGCCCATCTCACAAGTGTAGGGGAAGAAACGGGGTTACACCTGGAAAAAAAGAGTCCCCAAATATGTAAATATCATTTCCAGCTAGAGACATCACCCATCTGGGCCATCTCACCAGTGTAGGGGAAGAAATGGGTTACACCTTGAAAAAGGGGCCCCAAATATGTAAATTTCATTTCCAGCTAGGGACATCACCCATCTGGCCCATCTCACCAGTGTAGGGGAAGAAATGGGGTTACACCTGGAAAAAGGGGCCACAAATATAGAAATATAATTTCCATCTAGAGACATCACCCATCTGGCCCATCACACCAGTGTAGGGCAAGAAAGGGGGTTACACCTGGAAAAAGGGGCCACAAATATAGAAATATCATTTCCAGCTAAGACATCACCCATCTGGCCCATCTCACCAGTTTAGGGGAAGAAACAGGGTTAGACCTGGAAAAAGGGGCCCCAAATATAGAAATAACATTTCCAGCTAGAGACTTCACCCATCTGGCCCACCTCACCAGTGTAGGGGAAGAAACGGATTACAACTGGAAAAAGGGGCCCCAAATATAGCAATATCATTTCCGGCTGGACGCATCATCCATCTGACCAATCTCACCAGTGTAGGGGTTACGCCTGGAAAAAGGGGCCGCAAATATAGAAATATAATTTCAAGCTAGAAACATTACCTATCTGACCCATCTCACCAGTGTAGGGGAGGAAACAGGGTTACACCTGGAAAAAGGGGCCCAAAATAAAATATGTAAATATCATTTCCAGCTAGGGACATCGCCCATCTAGCCTATCTCACCAGTGTAGGGGAAGAAACAGGGTTACACTGGGAAAAAGTGGCCCCAAATATAGAAATATATTTTCTAGCAAGAGACATCACCCATCTTCCCCTTCTCACGAGTGTAGGGGAAGAAATGGGTTTAGCCTGGAAAAAGGGGCCCCAAATATAGAAATAACATTTCCAGCTAGAGACATCACCCATCTGGCCCACCTCACCAGTGTAGGGGAAGAAACGGGGTTACACCTGGAAAAAGGGGCCCCAGATATAGAAATATCATGTCCAGCTAGGGACATCACCCATCTGGCCCACCTCACGAGTGTAGTGGATGAAACAGGGTTACACCTGGAAAAATGTGCCCCAAATATAGAAATATCATTTCCACCTGAGACATCACCCATCTGGCCCACCTCACCAGTGTAGGGGAAGAAACGGGGTTACACCTGGAAAAAGGGGCCCCAAATATAGCAATATCATTTCCTGCTAGACGCATCACCCATCTGACCAATCTCACCAGTGTAGGGGTTACGCCTGGAAAAAGGGGCCGCAAATATAGAAATAAAATTTCAAGCTAGAGGCATCACCTATCTGACCCATCTCACCAGTGTAGGGGAAGAAACAGGGTTACACCTGGAAAAAGGGGCCCCAAATATGTAAATATCATTTCCAGCTAGGGACATCACCCATCTGGCCTATCTCACCAGTGTAGGGGAAGAAATGGGCTTACGTCTGGAAAAAGGGGCACCAAATATAGAAATATCATTTCCAGCTGAGACATCACCCATCTGGCCCACCTCACCAGTGTAGGGGAAGAAACAGGGTTACACCTGGAAAAAGGGGCCCCAAATAGAGAAATATCATTTCCAGCTGAGACATCACCCATCTGGCCCACCTCACCAGTGTAGGGGAAGAAACAGATTACACCTGGAAAAAGGGGCCCCAAATATAGCAATATCATTTCCGGCTAGACGCATCACCCATTTTACCAATCTCACCAGTGTAGGGGTTACGCCTGGAAAAAGGGGCCGCAAATATAGAAATATAATTTCAAGCTAGAGACATCACCTATCTGACCCATCTCACCAGTGTAGGGGAAGAAACAGGGTTACACCTGGAAAAAGGGGCCCCAAATATGTAAATATCATTTCCAGCTACGGACATCACCCATCTGGCCTATCTCACCAGTGTAGGGGAAGAAATGGGTTTATGCCTGGAAAAAGGGGCACCAAATATAGAAATATCATTTCCAGCGAGAGACATCCCCCATCTGGCCAATCTTACCAGAGTAGTGGAAGACATGGGGTTACGCCTAGAAAAAGGGGCCCCAAATATAGAAATATAATTTCCAGCTACAGACATCACCCATCTGGCCAATCTCCCCAGGGTAGGAGAAGAACGGGGTTACGCTGGGATAAAGGGGCCTTAAATATAGAAATATCATTTCCAGCAAGAGACATCACCCATCTGCCCCTTCTCACCAGTGTAGGGGAAGAAATGGGATTACGTCTGGAAAAAGGGGCCCCATATATAGTAATGTCATTTCCAGCTAGAGACATCACCCATCTGGCCCATCTCACCAGTGTAGGGGAAGAAATGGGTTACACCTTGAAAAAGGGGCCAACAATATAGCAATACCATTTCCAGCTAGACACATTACTCATCTGACCGATCTCACCAGTGTAGGGGTTATAGCTGGAAAAAGGGGCAGCAAATATAGAAATATCATTTCCAGCTAGAGACATCACCCATCTGGCCCATCTCACCAGTGTAGGGGAAGAAATGGGTTTACGCATGGAAAAAGGGACCCCAAATATAGAAATATAATTTCCAGTGGGAGACATCCCCCAACTGGCCGATCTCACCAGTGTAGGGGAAGAAACGGGGTTACACCTGGGAAAAGGGGCCCCAAATAAAGAAATATAATATCAAGCCGAGATATCACCCATCTGCCCATCTCACCACTGTAGGGGAAGAAACGGGGTTACACATGGAAAAATCGGCCCCAAATATATAAATATCAATTCCAGCTAGAGACATCACCCATCTGGCCCATCTCACCAGTGTAGGGGAATAAACTGGGTTAAACCTGGAAAAAGGGGCCACAAATATATAAATATCATTTCCAGCTAGAGACATCACCCATCTGGCCCATCTCACCAGTGTAGGGGAATAAACTGGGTTACACCTGGAAAAAGGGGCCACAAATATAGAAATATCATTTCCAGCTAGAGACATCACCTATCTGGCCCATCTCACCAGTGTAGGGGAAGAAACAGGGGTACGCCTGGAAAATGGGACCCCAATAAAAGAAATATAATTTCCAGCTAGAGACATCACCCACCTGGCCCATCTCAACAGTGTAGGGGAAGAAATGGGGTTACACATGGAAAAAGGAGCCCCGGATATAGAAATATCATTTCCAGCTAGAGACATCACCTATCTGGCCCATCTCACCAGTGTAGGTGAAGAAACGGGGTTACGCCTGGATAAATGGGCCCAAAATATAGAAACATTTCCAGCTAGGGACATCACCCATCTGACCCATCTCACCAGTGTAGGGGAAGAAATGGAGTTACACCTGGAAAAAGGGGCCAACAATATAGCAATATCATTTCCAGCTAGATGCATCACCCATCTGACCGATCTCACCAGTGTTGGTTTTATGCCTGGAAAAAGGGGCCACAAATATAGAAATATAATTTCCAGCTAGGGACATCAGCCATCTTGCCCATCTCACCAGTGTAGGGGAAGAAATGGGTTTACGCCTGAAAAAAGGGCACCAAATATAGAAATGTAATTTCCAGCGAGGGACATCCCCCAACTGGCCAATCTCACCCGTGTAGGGGAAGAAACGGGGTTACACCTGGAAAAAGGGGCTACAAATATAGAAAATAAATTTCCAGCTAAGACATCACCCATCTGGCCCATCTCAGCGGTGTAGGGGAAGAAACAGGGTTACGCTGGGAAAAAGGGGCCCCAAATATAGAAATATCATTTCCAGCTACGGACATCCCCCATCTGGCCCATCTCACCAGTGGAGGGGAAGAAAGGGGCCCCAAATACAGAAATATCATTTCCAGCTAGAGACATCACCCACCTGGCCCATCTCACCAGTGTAGGGGAAGAAACGGGGTTACACCTGGAAAAAGGGGCCCCAAATATAGAAATATAATTTCCAGCCTCGGACATCACCCATTTTGCCCACCTGACCAGTGTATACGAAGAAACAGGGTTCCGCCTGGAAAAATGGGCCCAAAATATAGAAACATTTCCAGCTAGAGACATCACCCATCCGACCCATCTCACCAGTGTAGGGGAAGAAAACGGTGTTACACCTGGAAAAAGGGGCCAACAATATAGCAATATCATTTCCATGTAGACACATCACCCATCTGACCGATCTCACCAGTGCAGGGGTTATGCATGGAAAAAGGGTCGGCAAATATAGAAATATTTCCAGCTAGGTATCGGACCCACCTCATCAGTGTAGGGGAAGAAACGGGGTTACACATGGAAAAAGGGGCCCCAAATAAAGAAATATAATTTCCAGCTAGAGACATCACCCATCGGCCCATCTCACCAGTGTAGGGGAATAAACTGGGTTAAACCTGGAAAAAGGGGCCACAAATATATAAATATCATTTCCAACTAGAGACATCACCTATCTGGCCCATCTCACCAGTGTAGGGGAAGAAACAGGGGTACGCCTGGAAAATGGGGCCCCAATAACAGAAATATAATTTCCAGCTAGAGACATCACCCACCTGGCCCATCTCAACAGTGTAGGGGAAGAAATGGGGTTACACCTGGAAAAAGGTGCCCCGGATATAGAAATATCATTTCCAGCTAGAGACATCACCCATCTTGCCCACCTCACCAGTGTAGGGGAAGAACCGGGGTTACACCTGGAAAAAGGGGCCAAGAATATAGCAATATCATTTCCAGCTAGGGACATCACCCATCTGGCCCTTCTCATCAGTGTAGGGGAAGAAACGGGGTTACACCTGGAAAAAGAGGCCCCAAATAAAGAAATATAATGTCCAGCCGAGATATCACCCATCTGCCCATCTCACCAGTGTAGGGGAAGAAACAGGGTTACACCTGGAAAAATTGGCCTCAAATATAGAAATATCATTTACAGCTTGAGACATCGCCCACCTGGCCCATCTCACCAGTGGAGGGGAAGAAAGGGGCCCCAAATACAGAAATATAATTTCCAGCTAGAAACATCACCCACCTGGCCCATCTCACCAGTGTAGGGGAAGAAACAGGATTACACCTGGAAAAAGGTTCCCCGGATATAGAAATATCATTTCCAGCTACAGATATCAGCCATCTTGCCCACCTCACCAGTGTAGGCAAAGAAACGGGGTTACGCCTGGATAAATGGGCCCAAAATATAGAAACATTTCCAGCTAGAGACATCACCCATCTGACCCATCTCAACAGTGTAGGGGAAGAAATGGGGTTACACCTGGAAAAAGGGGCCAACAATATAGCAATATCATTTCCATCTATATGCATCACCCATCTGACAGATCTAACCAGTGTTGGCGTTATGCCTGGAAAAAAGGGCCACAAATATAGAAATATAATTTCCAGCTAGGGACATCAGCCATCTGGCCCATCTCACCAGTGTAGGGGAAGAAATGGGTTTACGCCTGAAAAAGGGGCACCAAATATAGAAAGGTAATTTCCAGCGAGAGACATCCCCCAACTGGCCGATCTCACCCGTGTAGGGGAAGAAACGGGGTTACACCTGGAAAAAGGTGCCCCAAATAAAGAAATATAATTTCCAGCCGAGATATCACCCAACTAGCCGATCTCACCAGTGTAGGGGAAGAAACGGGATTACACCTGGAAAAATCGGCATTAAATATAGAAATATCATTTACAGCTTGAGACATCGCCCACCTGGCCCATATCACCAGTGTAGGGCAAGAAATGGGGTTACACCTGGAAAAAGTGGCTACAAATATAGAAATATAATTTCCAGCTAAGACATCACCCATCTGGCCCATCTCACCAGTTTAGGGCAAGAAATGGGGTTACACCTGGTAAACTGGGACACAAATATAGAAATATCATTTCCAGCTAAGACATCACCCATCTGGCCTATCTCCCCAGGATAGGAGAAGAAACGGGGTTAGACCTGGAAAAAGGGGCCAAAAATATAGAAATATCATTTCCAGCAGAGACATCACCCATCTGGCCTATCTGACCAGTGTAGGGGAAGAAACAGGGTTATGCCTGGATAAAAGGGGCCCCAAATACAGAATTATTATTTCCAACTAGAGACTTCACCCACCTGGCCCATCTCACCAGTGTATGGGAAGAAACGGGGTCACACCTGGAAAAAGGGGCCCCAAATACAGAAATATCATTTCCAGCTGAGACATCACCCATCTGGCCCACCTCACCAGTGTAGGGGAAGAAATGGATTACACCTGGAAAAATGGGCCCCAAATATAGCAATATCCTATCCGGCTAGACGCATAACCCATCTGACCACTCTCACCAGTGTAGGGGTTACGCCTGGAAAAAGGGGCCGCAAACAGAAATATAATTTCCAGCTAGACACATCACCTATCTGACCCATCTCACCAGTGTAGGGGAAGAAACAGGGTTACACCTGGAAAAAGAGTCCCCAAATATGTAAATATCATTTCCAGCTAGAGACATCACCCATCTGGCCCATCCCACCAGTGTAGGGGAAGAAATGGGTTACACCTTGAAAAAGGGGCCCCAAATATGTAAATTTCATTTCCAGCTAGGGACATCACCTATCCGATCCATCTCACCAGTGTAGGGAAGAAACAGGGTTACACCTTGAAAAAGGGGCCCCAAATATGTACATTTCCTTACCAGCTAGGGACATCACCTATCCGACCCATCTCAAAAGTGTAGGGGAAGAAATGGGTTTACGCCTGAAAAAAGGGGCACCAAATATAGAAATATAATTTCCAGCTAGAGACATCACCCATCTGGCCCATCACACCAGTGTAGGGCAAGAAATGGGGTTACACCTGGAAAAAGGGGCCACAAATATAGAAATATCATTTCCAGCTAAGACATCACCCATCTGGCCCATCTCACCAGTTTAGGGGAAGAAACAGGGTTAGACCTGGAAAAAGGGGCCCCAAATATAGAAATAACATTTCCAGCTAGAGACTTCACCCATCTGGCCCACCTCACCATTCGAGGGGAAGAAACGGATTACAACTGGAAAAAGGGGCCCCAAATATAGCAATATCATTTCCGGCTGGACGCATCACCCATCTGACCAATCTCCCCAGTGTAGGGGTTACGCCTGGAAAAAGGGGCCGCAAATATAGACATATAATTTCAAGCTAGAAATATTACCTATCTGACCCATCTCACCAGTGTAGGGGAAGAAACAGGGTTACACCTGGAAAAAGGGGCCCAAAATAAAATATGTAAATATCATTTCCAGCTAGGGACATCACCCATCTAGCCTATCTCACCAGTGTAGGGGAAGAAAAAGGGTTACACTGGGAAAAAGGGGCCCCAAATATAGAAATATATTTTCTAGCAAGAGACATCACCCATCTTCCCCTTCTCACGAGTGTAGGGGAAGAAATGGGTTTAGCCTGGAAAAAGGGGCCCCAAATATAGAAATAACATTTCCAGCTAGAGACATCACCCATCTGGCCCACCTCACCAGTGTAGGGGAAGAAACGGGGTTACACCTGGAAAAAGGGGCCCCGATATAGAAATATCATGTCCAGCTAGGGACATCACCCATCTGGCCCACCTCACGAGTGTAGTGGATGAAACAGGGTTACACCTGGAAAAAGAGGCCCCAAATATAGAAATATCATTTCCAGCTGAGACATAACCCATCTGGCCCACCTCACCAGTGTAGGGGAAGAAACGGGGTTACACCTGGAAAAAGGGGCCCCAAATATAGAAATATCATTTCCAGCTGAGACATCACCCATCTGGCCCACCTCACCAGTGTAGGGGAAGAAACGGATTACACCTGGAAAAAGGGGCCCCAAATATAGCAATATCATTTCCGGCTAGACGCATCACCCATCTGACCAATCTCACCAGTGTAGGGGTTACGCCTGGAAAAAGGGGCCGCAAATATAGAAATAAAATTTGAAGCTAGATGCATCACCGATCTGACCCATCTCACCAGTGTAGGGGAAGAAACAGGGTTACACCTGGAAAAAGGGGCCCCAAATATGTAAATATCATTTCCAGCTAGGGACATCACCCATCTGGCCTATCTCACCAGTGTAGGGGAAGAAATGAGCTTACGCCTGGAAAAAGGGGCACCAAATATAGAAATATCATTTCCAGCGAGAGACAATCCCCCATCTGGCCAATCTCACCAGAGTAGTGGAGACATGTGGTTAAGCCTGGAAATAGGGGCCCCAAATATAGAAATATAATTTCCAGCTAGAGACATCACCCATCTGGCCCACCTCACCAGTGTAGGGGAAGAAACAGGGTTACACCTGGAAAAAGGGGCCCCAAATATAGAAATATCATTTCCAGCTGAGACATCACCCATCTGGCCCACCTCACCAGTGTAGGGGAAGAAACACGGTTACACCTGGAAAAAGGGGCCCCAAATGGAGAAATATCATTTCAGCTGAGACATCACCCATCTGGCCCATCTCACCAGTGTAGGGGAAGAAATGGGTTACACCTTGAAAAAGGGGCCCCAAATATGTAAATTTCATTTCCAGCTAGGGACATCACCTATCCGACCCATCTCACCAGTGTAGGGAAGAAACAGGGTTACACCTTGAAAAAGGGCCCCAAATATGTCAATTTCATTTCCAGCTAGGGACATCACCTATCCGACCCATCTCACCAGTGTAGGGGAAGAAATGGGTTTACGCCTGGAAAAAGGGGCACCAAATATAGAAATATAATTTCCAGCTAGAGACATCATCCATCTGGCCCATCTCACCAGTGTAGGGCAAGAAATGGGGTTACACCTGGAAAAAGGGGCCACAAATATAGAAATATCATTTCCAGCTAAGACATCACCCATGTGGCCCATCTCACCGGTGTAGGGGAAGAAACAGGGTTACGCTGGGAAAAAGGGGCCCCAAATATAGAAATATAATTTCTAGCAAGAGACATCACCCATATGCCCCTTCTGACCAGTGTAGGGGAAGAAATGGGGTTATGCCTGGAAAAAGGGGCCCAAAATATAGAAATATCATTTCCAGCTAGAGACATCACCCATCTGCCCCTTCTCACCGGTGTAGGGGGAGAGATTGGGTTTAGCCTGGAAAAAGGGGCCCCAAATATGTAAATTTCATTTCCAGCTAGCACATCACTTATCCGACCCATCTCACCAGTGTAGGGGAAGAAACAGGGTTACACCTTGAAAAAGGGGCCCCAAATATGTAAATTTCATTTCCAGCTAGGGACATCACCTATCCAACCCATCTTAACAGTGTAGGGGAAGAAATGGGTTTACGCCTGGAAAAAGGGGCACCAAATATAGAAATATAATTTCCAGCTAGAGAAATCACCCATCTGGCCCATCTCACAAGTGTAGGGGAAGAAACGGGGTTACACCTGGAAAAAAGAGTCCCCAAATATGTAAATATCATTTCCAGCTAGAGACATCACCCATCTGGGCCATCTCACCAGTGTAGGGGAAGAAATGGGTTACATCTTGAAAAAGGGGCCCCAAATATGTAAATTTCATTTCCAGCTAGGGACATCACCTATCCGACCCATCTCACCAGTGTAGGGAAGAAACAGGGTTACACCTTGAAAAAGGGGCACCAAATATGTACATTTCCTTACCAGCTAGGGACATCACCCATCTGGCCCATCTCACCAGTGTAGGGGAAGAAATGGGTTTACGCCTGGAAAAAGGGGCACCAAATATAGAAATATAATTTCCAGCTAGAGACATCACCCATCTGGCCCATCACACCAGTGTAGGGCAATAAATGGGGTTACACCTGGAAAAAGGGGCGACAAATATAGAAATATCATTTCCAGCTAAGACATCACCCATCTGGCCCATCTCACCAGTTTAGGGGAAGAAACAGGGTTACACCTGGAAAAAGGTGCCCCAAATATAGAAATATCATTTCCACCTGAGACATCACCCATCTGGCCCACCTCACCAGTGTAGGGGAAGAAACGGGGTTACACCTGGAAAAAGGGGCCCCAAATATAGCAATATCATTTCCGGCTAGACGCATCACCCATCTGACCAATCTCACCAGTGTAGGGGTTACGCCTGGAAAAAGGGGCCGCAAATATAGAAATAAAATTTCAAGCTAGAGGCATCACCTATCTGACCCATCTCACCAGTGTAGGGGAAGAAACAGGGTTACACCTGGAAAAAGGGGCCCCAAATATGTAAATATCATTTCCAGCTAGGGACATCACCCATCTGGCCTATCTCACCAGTGTAGGGGAAGAAATGGGCTTACGTCTGGAAAAAGGGGCACCAAATATAGAAATATCATTTCCAGCTGAGACATCACCCATCTGGCCCACCTCACCAGTGTAGGGGAAGAAACAGGGTTACACCTGGAAAAAGGGGCCCCAAATAGAGAAATATCATTTCCAGCTGAGACATCACCCATCTGGCCCACCTCACCAGTGTAGGGGAAGAAACAGATTACACCTGGAAAAAGGGGCCCCAAATATAGCAATATCATTTCCGGCTAGACGCATCACCCATCTTACCAATCTCACCAGTGTAGGGGTTACGCCTGGAAAAAGGGGCCGCAAATATAGAAATATAATTTCAAGCTAGAGACATCACCTATCTGACCCATCTCACCAGTGTAGGGGAAGAAACAGGGTTACACCTGGAAAAAGGGGCCCCAAATATGTAAATATCATTTCCAGCTACGGACATCACCCATCTGGCCTATCACACCAGTGTAGGGGAAGAAATGGGTTTATGCCTGGAAAAAGGGGCACCAAATATAGAAATATCATTTCCAGCGAGAGACATCCCCCATCTGGCCAATCTTACCAGAGTAGTGGAAGACATGGGGTTACGCCTGGAAAAAGGGGCACCAAATATAGAAATATCATTTCCAGCGAGAGACATTACCCATCTGGCCCATCTCACCAGTGTAGGGGAAGAAAAAGGGTTACGCTGGGAAAAAGGGGCCACAAATATAGAAATATCATTTCTAGCAAGAGACATCACCCATCTGCCCCTTCTCACCGGTGTAGGGGAAGAAACTGGGTTTAGCCTGGAAAAAGGGGCCCCAAATATAGAAATAACATTTCCAGCTAGAGACATCACCCATCTGGCCCATCTCACCAGTGGAGGGGAAGAAACAGGGTTACACCTGGAATAAGGGGCCCCAAATATAGAAATATCATGTCCAGGTAGGGACATCACCCATCTGGCCCACCTCACCAGTGTAGGGGAAGAAACAGGGTTAGACCTGGAAAAAGAGGCCGCAAATATAGAAATATAATTTCCAGCTAGAGTCATCACCTATCTGACCCATCTCAGAAGTGTAGTGGAAGAAACAGGGTTACACCTGGAAAAAGGGGCCGCAAACATAGAAATATAATTTCCAGCTAGAGACATCACCCATCTGGCCCATCTCACCAGTGTAGGGGAAGAAATGGGTTTACGCCTGAAAAAAAGGGGCACCAAATATATAAATATTATTTCCAGTGAGAGACATCCCCCATCTGGCCAATCTCACCGGAGTAGTGGAAGACATGGGGTTACGCCTAGAAAAAGGGGCCCCAAATATAGAAATATAATTTCCAGCTACAGACATCACCCATCTGGCCAATCTCCCCAGGGTAGGAGAAGAACGGGGTTACGCTGGGATAAAGGGGCCTTAAATATAGAAATATCATTTCCAGCAAGAGACATCACCCATCTGCCCCTTCTCACCAGTGTAGGGGAAGAAATGGGATTACGTCTGGAAAAAGGGGCCCCATATATAGTAATGTCATTTCCAGCTAGAGACATCACCCATCTGGCCCATCTCACCAGTGTAGGGGAAGAAATGGGTTACACCTTGAAAAAGGGGCCAACAATATAGCAATACCATTTCCAGCTAGACACATTACTCATCTGACCGATCTCACCAGTGTAGGGGTTATAGCTGGAAAAAGGGGCAGCAAATATAGAAATATCATTTCCAGCTAGAGACATCACCCATCTGGCCCATCTCACCAGTGTAGGGGAAGAAATGGGTTTACGCATGGAAAAAGGGACCCCAAATATAGAAATATAATTTCCAGTGGGAGACATCCCCCAACTGGCCGATCTCACCAGTGTAGGGGAAGAAACGGGGTTACACCTGGGAAAAGGGGCCCCAAATAAAGAAATATAATATCAAGCCGAGATATCACCCATCTGCCCATCTCACCGCTGTAGGGGAAGAAACGGGGTTACACATGGAAAAATCGGCCCCAAATATATAAATATCATTTCCAGCTAGAGACATCACCCATCTGGCCCATCTCACCAGTGTAGGGGAATAAACTGGGTTAAACCTGGAAAAAGGGGCCACAAATATATAAATATCATTTCCAGCTAGAGACATCACCCATCTGGCCCATCTCACCAGTGTAGGGGAATAAACTGGGTTACACCTGGAAAAAGGGGCCACAAATATAGAAATATCATTTCCAGCTAGAGACATCACCTATCTGGCCCATCTCACCAGTGTAGGGGAAGAAACAGGGGTACGCCTGGAAAATGGGACCCCAATAAAAGAAATATAATTTCCAGCTAGAGACATCACCCACCTGGCCCATCTCAACAGTGTAGGGGAAGAAATGGGGTTACACATGGAAAAAGGAGCCCCGGATATAGAAATATCATTTCCAGCTAGAGACATCACCTATCTGGCCCATCTCACCAGTGTAGGTGAAGAAACGGGGTTACGCCTGGATAAATGGGCCCAAAATATAGAAACATTTCCAGCTAGGGACATCACCCATCTGACCCATCTCACCAGTGTAGGGGAAGAAATGGAGTTACACCTGGAAAAAGGGGCAAACTATATAGCAATATCATTTCCAGCTAGATGCATCACCCATCTGACCGATCTCACCAGTGTTGGTTTTATGCCTGGAAAAAGGGGCCACAAATATAGAAATATAATTTCCAGCTAGGGACATCAGCCATCTTGCCCATCTCACCAGTGTAGGGGAAGAAATGGGTTTACGCCTGAAAAAAGGGCACCAAATATAGAAATGTAATTTCCAGCGAGGGACATCCCCCAACTGGCCAATCTCACCCGTGTAGGGGAAGAAACGGGGTTACACCTGGAAAAAGGGGCTACAAATATAGAAAATAAATTTCCAGCTAAGACATCACCCATCTGGCCCATCTCACCGTTGTAGGGGAAGAAACAGGGTTACGCTGGGAAAAAGGGGCCCCAAATATAGAAATATCATTTCCAGCTACGGACATCCCCCATCTGGCCCATCTCACCAGTGGAGGGGAAGAAAGGGGCCCCAAATACAGAAATATCATTTCCAGCTAGAGACATCACCCACCTGGCCCATCTCACCAGTGTAGGGGAAGAAACGGGGTTACACCTGGAAAAAGGGGCCCCAAATATAGAAATATAATTTCCAGCCTCGGACATCACCCATTTTGCCCACCTGACCAGTGTAGGCGAAGAAACAGGGTTCCGCCTGGAAAAATGGGCCCAAAATATAGAAACATTTCCAGCTAGAGACATCACTCATCCGACCCATCTCACCAGTGTAGGGGAAGAAAACGGTGTTACACCTGGAAAAAGGGGCCAACAATATAGCAATATCATTTCCATGTAGACACATCACCCATCTGACCGATCTCACCAGTGCAGGGGTTATGCATGGAAAAAGGGGCCGCAAATATAGAAATATTTCCAGCTAGGTATCGGACCCACCTCATCAGTGTAGGGGAAGAAACGGGGTTACACATGGAAAAAGGGGCCCCAAATAAAGAAATATAATTTCCAGCTAGAGACATCACCCATCGGCCCATCTCACCAGTGTAGGGGAATAAACTGGGTTAAACCTGGAAAAAGGGGCCACAAATATATAAATATCATTTCCAACTAGAGACATCACCTATCTGGCCCATCTCACCAGTGTAGGGGAAGAAACAGGGGTACGCCTGGAAAATGGGGCCCCAATAACAGAAATATAATTTCCAGCTAGAGACATCACCCACCTGGCCCATCTCAACAGTGTAGGGGAAGAAATGGGGTTACACCTGGAAAAAGGTGCCCCGGATATAGAAATATCATTTCCAGCTAGAGACATCACCCATCTTGCCCACCTCACCAGTGTAGGGGAAGAACCGGGGTTACACCTGGAAAAAGGGGCCAAGAATATAGCAATATCATTTCCAGCTAGGGACATCACCCATCTGGCCCTTCTCATCAGTGTAGGGGAAGAAACGGGGTTACACCTGGAAAAAGAGGCCCCAAATAAAGAAATATAATGTCCAGCCGAGATATCACCCATCTGCCCATCTCACCAGTGTAGGGGAAGAAACGGGGTTACACCTGGAAAAATTGGCCTCAAATATAGAAATATCATTTACAGCTTGAGACATCGCCCACCTGGCCCATCTCACCAGTGGAGGGGAAGAAAGGGGCCCCAAATACAGAAATATAATTTCCAGCTAGAAACATCACCCACCTGGCCCATTTCACCAGTGTAGGGGAAGAAACAGGATTACACCTGGAAAAAGGTTCCCCGGATATAGAAATATCATTTCCAGCTACAGATATCAGCCATCTTGCCCACCTCACCAGTGTAGGCAAAGAAACGGGGTTACGCCTGGATAAATGGGCCCAAAATATAGAAACATTTCCAGCTAGAGACATCACCCATCTGACCCATCTCAACAGTGTAGGGGAAGAAATGGGGTTACACCTGGAAAAAGGGGCCAACAATATAGCAATATCATTTCCATCTATATGCATCACCCATCTGACAGATCTAACCAGTGTTGGCGTTATGCCTGGAAAAAAGGGCCACAAATATAGAAATATAATTTCCAGCTAGGGACATCAGCCATCTGGCCCATCTCACCAGTGTAGGGGAAGAAATGGGTTTACGCCTGAAAAAGGGGCACCAAATATAGAAAGGTAATTTCCAGCGAGAGACATCCCCCAACTGGCCGATCTCACCCGTGTAGGGGAAGAAACGGGGTTACACCTGGAAAAAGGTGCCCCAAATAAAGAAATATAATTTCCAGCCGAGATATCACCCAACTAGCCGATCTCACCAGTGTAGGGGAAGAAACGGGATTACACCTGGAAAAATCGGCCTTAAATATAGAAATATCATTTACAGCTTGAGACATCGCCCACTTGGCCCATATCACCAGTGTAGGGCAAGAAATGGGGTTACACCTGGAAAAAGTGGCTACAAATATAGAAATATAATTTCCAGCTAAGACATCACCCATCTGGCCCATCTCACCAGTTTAGGGCAAGAAATGGGGTTACACCTGGTAAACTGGGACACAAATATAGAAATATCATTTCCAGCTAAGACATCACCCATCTGGCCTATCTCCCCAGGATAGGAGAAGAAACGGGGTTAGACCTGGAAAAAGGGGCCAAAAATATAGAAATATCATTTCCAGCAGAGACATCACCCATCTGGCCTATCTGACCAGTGTAGGGGAAGAAACAGGGTTATGCCTGGATAAAAGGGGCCCCAAATACAGAATTATTATTTCCAACTAGAGACTTCACCCACCTGGCCCATCTCACCAGTGTATGGGAAGAAACGGGGTCACACCTGGAAAAAGGGGCCCCAAATACAGAAATATCATTTCCAGCTGAGACATCACCCATCTGGCCCACCTCACCAGTGTAGGGGAAGAAATGGATTACACCTGGAAAAATGGGCCCCAAATATAGCAATATCATTTCCGGCTAGACGCATAACCCATCTGACCACTCTCACCAGTGTAGGGGTTACGCCTGGAAAAAGGGGCCGCAAACAGAAATATAATTTCCAGCTAGACACATCACCTATCTGACCCATCTCACCAGTGTAGGGGAAGAAACAGGGTTACACCTGGAAAAAGAGTCCCCAAATATGTAAATATCATTTCCAGCTAGAGACATCACCCATCTGGCCCATCCCACCAGTGTAGGGGAAGAAATGGGTTACACCTTGAAAAAGGGGCCCCAAATATGTAAATTTCATTTCCAGCTAGGGACATCACCTATCCGACCCATCTCACCAGTGTAGGGAAGAAACAGGGTTACACCTTGAAAAAGGGGCCCCAAATATGTACATTTCCTTACCAGCTAGGGACATCACCTATCCGACCCATCTCAAAAGTGTAGGGGAAGAAATGGGTTTACGCCTGAAAAAAGGGGCACCAAATATAGAAATATAATTTCCAGCTAGAGACATCACCCATCTGGCCCATCACACCAGTGTAGGGCAAGAAATGGGGTTACACCTGGAAAAAGGGGCCACAAATATAGAAATATCATTTCCAGCTAAGACATCACCCATCTGGCCCATCTCACCAGTTTAGGGGAAGAAACAGGGTTAGACCTGGAAAAAGGGGCCCCAAATATAGAAATAACATTTCCAGCTAGAGACTTCACCCATCTGGCCCACCTCACCATTCGAGGGGAAGAAACGGATTACAACTGGAAAAAGGGGCCCCAAATATAGCAATATCATTTCCGGCTGGACGCATCACCCATCTGACCAATCTCACCAGTGTAGGGGTTACGCCTGGAAAAAGGGGCCGCAAATATAGACATATAATTTCAAGCTAGAAATATTACCTATCTGACCCATCTCACCAGTGTAGGGGAAGAAACAGGGTTACACCTGGAAAAAGGGGCCCAAAATAAAATATGTAAATATCATTTCCAGCTAGGGACATCACCCATCTAGCCTATCTCACCAGTGTAGGGGAAGAAAAAGGGTTACACTGGGAAAAAGGGGCCCCAAATATAGAAATATATTTTCTAGCAAGAGACATCACCCATCTTCCCCTTCTCACGAGTGTAGGGGAAGAAATGGGTTTAGCCTGGAAAAAGGGGCCCCAAATATAGAAATAACATTTCCAGCTAGAGACATCACCCATCTGGCCCACCTCACCAGTGTAGGGGAAGAAACGGGGTTACACCTGGAAAAAGGGGCCCCGATATAGAAATATCATGTCCAGCTAGGGACATCACCCATCTGGCCCACCTCACGAGTGTAGTGGATGAAACAGGGTTACACCTGGAAAAAGAGGCCCCAAATATAGAAATATCATTTCCAGCTGAGACATAACCCATCTGGCCCACCTCACCAGTGTACCTGGAAAAAGGGGCCCCAAATATAGAAATATCATTTCCAGCTGAGACATCACCCATCTGGCCCACCTCACCAGTGTATGGGAAGAAACGGATTACACCTGGAAAAAGGGGCCCCAAATATAGCAATATCATTTCCGGCTAGACGCATCACCCATCTGACCAATCTCACCAGTGTAGGGGTTACGCCTGGAAAAAGGGGCCGCAAATATAGAAATAAAATTTGAAGCTAGATGCATCACCGATCTGACCCATCTCACCAGTGTAGGGGAAGAAACGGATTACACCTGGAAAAAGGGGCCCCAAATATGTAAATATCATTTCCAGCTAGGGACATCACCCATCTGGCCTATCTCACCAGTGTAGGGGAAGAAATTAGCTTACGCCTGGAAAAAGGGGCACCAAATATAGAAATATCATTTCCAGCTGAGACATCACCCATCTGGCCCACCTCACCAGTGTATGGGAAGAAACGGATTACACCTGGAAAAAGGGGCCCCAAATATGTAAATATCATTTCCAGCTAGGGACATCACCCATCTGGCCTATCTCACCAGTGTAGGGGAAGAAATTAGCTTACGCCTGGAAAAAGGGGCACCAAATATAGAAATATCATTTCCAGCGAGAGACATCCCCCATCTGGCCAATCTCACCAGAGTAGTGGAGACATGTGGTTAAGCCTGGAAATAGGGGCCCCAAATATAGAAATATAATTTCCAGCTAGAGACATCACCCATCTGGCCCACCTCACCAGTGTAGGGGAAGAAACAGGGTTACACCTGGAAAAAGGGGCCCCAAATATAGAAATATCATTTCCAGCTGAGACATCACCCATCTGGCCCACCTCACCAGTGTAGGGGAAGAAACACGGTTACACCTGGAAAAAGGGGCCCCAAATGGAGAAATATCATTTCAGCTGAGACATCACCCATCTGGCCCATCTCACCAGTGTAGGGGAAGAAATGGGTTACACCTTGAAAAAGGGGCCCCAAATATGTAAATTTCATTTCCAGCTAGGGACATCACCTATCCGACCCATCTCACCAGTGTAGGGAAGAAACAGGGTTACACCTTGAAAAAGGGCCCCAAATATGTCAATTTCATTTCCAGCTAGGGACATCACCTATCCGACCCATCTCACCAGTGTAGGGGAAGAAATGGGTTTACGCCTGGAAAAAGGGGCACCAAATATAGAAATATAATTTCCAGCTAGAGACATCATCCATCTGGCCCATCTCACCAGTGTAGGGCAAGAAATGGGGTTACACCTGGAAAAAGGGGCCACAAATATAGAAATATCATTTCCAGCTAAGACATCACCCATGTGGCCCATCTCACCGGTGTAGGGGAAGAAACAGGGTTACGCTGGGAAAAAGGGGCCCCAAATATAGAAATATAATTTCTAGCAAGAGACATCACCCATATGCCCCTTCTGACCAGTGTAGGGGAAGAAATGGGGTTATGCCTGGAAAAAGGGGCCCAAAATATAGAAATATCATTTCCAGCTAGAGACATCACCCATCTGCCCCTTCTCACCGGTGTAGGGGGAGAGACTGGGTTTAGCCTGGAAAAAGGGGCCCCAAATATGTAAATTTCATTTCCAGCTAGCACATCACTTATCCGACCCATCTCACCAGTGTAGGGGAAGAAACAGGGTTACACCTTGAAAAAGGGGCCCCAAATATGTAAATTTCATTTCCAGCTAGGGACATCACCTATCCAACCCATCTCAACAGTGTAGGGGAAGAAATGGGTTTACGCCTGGAAAAAGGGGCACCAAATATAGAAATATAATTTCCAGCTAGAGAAATCACCCATCTGGCCCATCTCACAAGTGTAGGGGAAGAAACGGGGTTACACCTGGAAAAAAGAGTCCCCAAATATGTAAATATCATTTCCAGCTAGAGACATCACCCATCTGGGCCATCTCACCAGTGTAGGGGAAGAAATGGGTTACATCTTGAAAAAGGGGCCCCAAATATGTAAATTTCATTTCCAGCTAGGGACATCACCTATCCGACCCATCTCACCAGTGTAGGGAAGAAACAGGGTTACACCTTGAAAAAGGGGCACCAAATATGTACATTTCCTTACCAGCTAGGGACATCACCCATCTGGCCCATCTCACCAGTGTAGGGGAAGAAATGGGTTTACGCCTGGAAAAAGGGGCACCAAATATAGAAATATAATTTCCAGCTAGAGACATCACCCATCTGGCCCATCACACCAGTGTAGGGCAATAAATGGGGTTACACCTGGAAAAAGGGGCCACAAATATAGAAATATCATTTCCAGCTAAGACATCACCCATCTGGCCCATCTCACCAGTTTAGGGGAAGAAACAGGGTTACACCTGGAAAAAGGTGCCCCAAATATAGAAATATCATTTCCACCTGAGACATCACCCATCTGGCCCACCTCACCAGTGTAGGGGAAGAAACGGGGTTACACCTGGAAAAAGGGGCCCCAAATATAGCAATATCATTTCCGGCTAGACGCATCACCCATCTGACCAATCTCACCAGTGTAGGGGTTACGCCTGGAAAAAGGGGCCGCAAATATAGAAATAAAATTTCAAGCTAGAGGCATCACCTATCTGACCCATCTCACCAGTGTAGGGGAAGAAACAGGGTTACACCTGGAAAAAGGGGCCCCAAATATGTAAATATCATTTCCAGCTAGGGACATCACCCATCTGGCCTATCTCACCAGTGTAGGGGAAGAAATGGGCTTACGTCTGGAAAAAGGGGCACCAAATATAGAAATATCATTTCCAGCTGAGACATCACCCATCTGGCCCACCTCACCAGTGTAGGGGAAGAAACAGGGTTACACCTGGAAAAAGGGGCCCCAAATAGAGAAATATCATTTCCAGC
Organism: Ambystoma mexicanum; assembly: GCF_040938575.1. Classification (NCBI taxonomy): domain Eukaryota; kingdom Metazoa; phylum Chordata; class Amphibia; order Caudata; family Ambystomatidae; genus Ambystoma; species Ambystoma mexicanum. The sequence goes on along the minus strand of NC_090924.1, from coordinate 1,466,403,331 downwards.
TGAGACATCACCCATCTGGCCCACCTCACCAGTGTAGGGGAAGAAACAGATTACACCTGGAAAAAGGGGCCCCAAATATAGCAATATCATTTCCGGCTAGACGCATCACCCATCTTACCAATCTCACCAGTGTAGGGGTTACGCCTGGAAAAAGGGGCCGCAAATATAGAAATATAATTTCAAGCTAGAGACATCACCTATCTGACCCATCTCACCAGTGTAGGGGAAGAAACAGGGTTACACCTGGAAAAAGGGGCCCCAAATATGTAAATATCATTTCCAGCTACGGACATCACCCATCTGGCCTATCTCACCAGTGTAGGGGAAGAAATGGGTTTATGCCTGGAAAAAGGGGCACCAAATATAGAAATATCATTTCCAGCGAGAGACATCCCCCATCTGGCCAATCTTACCAGAGTAGTGGAAGACATGGGGTTACGCCTGGAAAAAGGGGCACCAAATATAGAAATATCATTTCCAGCGAGAGACATTACCCATCTGGCCCATCTCACCAGTGTAGGGGAAGAAAAAGGGTTACGCTGGGAAAAAGGGGCCACAAATATAGAAATATCATTTCTAGCAAGAGACATCACCCATCTGCCCCTTCTCACCGGTGTAGGGGAAGAAACTGGGTTTAGCCTGGAAAAAGGGGCCCCAAATATAGAAATAACATTTCCAGCTAGAGACATCACCCATCTGGCCCATCTCACCAGTGGAGGGGAAGAAACAGGGTTACACCTGGAATAAGGGGCCCCAAATATAGAAATATCATGTCCAGGTAGGGACATCACCCATCTGGCCCACCTCACCAGTGTAGGGGAAGAAACAGGGTTAGACCTGGAAAAAGGGGCCGCAAATATAGAAATATAATTTCCAGCTAGAGTCATCACCTATCTGACCCATCTCAGAAGTGTAGTGGAAGAAACAGGGTTACACCTGGAAAAAGGGGCCGCAAACATAGAAATATAATTTCCAGCTAGAGACATCACCCATCTGGCCCATCTCACCAGTGTAGGGGAAGAAATGGGTTTACGCCTGAAAAAAAGGGGCACCAAATATATAAATATTATTTCCAGCGAGAGACATCCCCCATCTGGCCAATCTCACCGGAGTAGTGGAAGACATGGGGTTACGCCTAGAAAAAGGGGCCCCAAATATAGAAATATAATTTCCAGCTACAGACATCACCCATCTGGCCAATCTCCCCAGGGTAGGAGAAGAACGGGGTTACGCTGGGATAAAGGGGCCTTAAATATAGAAATATCATTTCCAGCAAGAGACATCACCCATCTGCCCCTTCTCACCAGTGTAGGGGAAGAAATGGGATTACGTCTGGAAAAAGGGGCCCCATATATAGTAATGTCATTTCCAGCTAGAGACATCACCCATCTGGCCCATCTCACCAGTGTAGGGGAAGAAATGGGTTACACCTTGAAAAAGGGGCCAACAATATAGCAATACCATTTCCAGCTAGACACATTACTCATCTGACCGATCTCACCAGTGTAGGGGTTATAGCTGGAAAAAGGGGCAGCAAATATAGAAATATCATTTCCAGCTAGAGACATCACCCATCTGGCCCATCTCACCAGTGTAGGGGAAGAAATGGGTTTACGCATGGAAAAAGGGACCCCAAATATAGAAATATAATTTCCAGTGGGAGACATCCCCCAACTGGCCGATCTCACCAGTGTAGGGGAAGAAACGGGGTTACACCTGGGAAAAGGGGCCCCAAATAAAGAAATATAATATCAAGCCAAGATATCACCCATCTGCCCATCTCACCACTGTAGGGGAAGAAACGGGGTTACACCTGGAAAAAGGGGCCACAAATATATAAATATCATTTCCAGCTAGAGACATCACCCATCTGGCCCATCTCACCAGTGTAGGGGAATAAACTGGGTTACACCTGGAAAAAGGGGCCACAAATATAGAAATATCATTTCCAGCTAGAGACATCACCTATCTGGCCCATCTCACCAGTGTAGGGGAAGAAACAGGGGTACGCCTGGAAAATGGGACCCCAATAAAAGAAATATAATTTCCAGCTAGAGACATCACCCACCTGGCCCATCTCAACAGTGTAGGGGAAGAAATGGGGTTACACATGGAAAAAGGAGCCCCGGATATAGAAATATCATTTCCAGCTAGAGACATCACCTATCTGGCCCATCTCACCAGTGTAGGTGAAGAAACGGGGTTACGCCTGGATAAATGGGCCCAAAATATAGAAACATTTCCAGCTAGGGACATCACCCATCTGACCCATCTCACCAGTGTAGGGGAAGAAATGGAGTTACACCTGGAAAAAGGGGCCAACAATATAGCAATATCATTTCCAGCTAGATGCATCACCCATCTGACCGATCTCACCAGTGTTGGTTTTATGCCTGGAAAAAGGGGCCACAAATATAGAAATATAATTTCCAGCTAGGGACATCAGCCATCTTGCCCATCTCACCAGTGTAGGGGAAGAAATGGGTTTACGCCTGAAAAAAGGGCACCAAATATAGAAATGTAATTTCCAGCGAGGGACATCCCCCAACTGGCCAATCTCACCCGTGTAGGGGAAGAAACGGGGTTACACCTGGAAAAAGGGGCTACAAATATAGAAAATAAATTTCCAGCTAAGACATCACCCATCTGGCCCATCTCACCGGTGTAGGGGAAGAAACAGGGTTACGCTGGGAAAAAGGGGCCCCAAATATAGAAATATCATTTCCAGCTACGGACATCCCCCATCTGGCCCATCTCACCAGTGGAGGGGAAGAAAGGGGCCCCAAATACAGAAATATCATTTCCAGCTAGAGACATCACCCACCTGGCCCATCTCACCAGTGTAGGGGAAGAAACGGGGTTACACCTGGAAAAAGGGGCCCCAAATATAGAAATATAATTTCCAGCCTCGGACATCACCCATTTTGCCCACCTGACCAGTGTAGGCGAAGAAACAGGGTTCCGCCTGGAAAAATGGGCCCAAAATATAGAAACATTTCCAGCTAGAGACATCACCCATCCGACCCATCTCACCAGTGTAGGGGAAGAAAACGGTGTTACACCTGGAAAAAGGGGCCAACAATATAGCAATATCATTTCCATGTAGACACATCACCCATCTGACCGATCTCACCAGTGCAGGGGTTATGCATGGAAAAAGGGGCCGCAAATATAGAAATATTTCCAGCTAGGTATCGGACCCACCTCATCAGTGTAGGGGAAGAAACGGGGTTACACATGGAAAAAGGGGCCCCAAATAAAGAAATATAATTTCCAGCTAGAGACATCACCCATCGGCCCATCTCACCAGTGTAGGGGAATAAACTGGGTTAAACCTGGAAAAAGGGGCCACAAATATATAAATATCATTTCCAACTAGAGACATCACCTATCTGGCCCATCTCACCAGTGTAGGGGAAGAAACAGGGGTACGCCTGGAAAATGGGGCCCCAATAACAGAAATATAATTTCCAGCTAGAGACATCACCCACCTGGCCCATCTCAACAGTGTAGGGGAAGAAATGGGGTTACACCTGGAAAAAGGTGCCCCGGATATAGAAATATCATTTCCAGCTAGAGACATCACCCATCTTGCCCACCTCACCAGTGTAGGGGAAGAACCGGGGTTACACCTGGAAAAAGGGGCCAAGAATATAGCAATATCATTTCCAGCTAGGGACATCACCCATCTGGCCCTTCTCATCAGTGTAGGGGAAGAAACGGGGTTACACCTGGAAAAAGAGGCCCCAAATAAAGAAATATAATGTCCAGCCGAGATATCACCCATCTGCCCATCTCACCAGTGTAGGGGAAGAAACGGGGTTACACCTGGAAAAATTGGCCTCAAATATAGAAATATCATTTACAGCTTGAGACATCGCCCACCTGGCCCATCTCACCAGTGGAGGGGAAGAAAGGGGCCCCAAATACAGAAATATAATTTCCAGCTAGAAACATCACCCACCTGGCCCATTTCACCAGTGTAGGGGAAGAAACAGGATTACACCTGGAAAAAGGTTCCCCGGATATAGAAATATCATTTCCAGCTACAGATATCAGCCATCTTGCCCACCTCACCAGTGTAGGCAAAGAAACGGGGTTACGCCTGGATAAATGGGCCCAAAATATAGAAACATTTCCAGCTAGAGACATCACCCATCTGACCCATCTCAACAGTGTAGGGGAAGAAATGGGGTTACACCTGGAAAAAGGGGCCAACAATATAGCAATATCATTTCCATCTATATGCATCACCCATCTGACAGATCTAACCAGTGTTGGCGTTATGCCTGGAAAAAAGGGCCACAAATATAGAAATATAATTTCCAGCTAGGGACATCAGCCATCTGGCCCATCTCACCAGTGTAGGGGAAGAAATGGGTTTACGCCTGAAAAAGGGGCACCAAATATAGAAAGGTAATTTCCAGCGAGAGACATCCCCCAACTGGCCAATCTCACCCGTGTAGGGGAAGAAACGGGGTTACACCTGGAAAAAGGTGCCCCAAATAAAGAAATATAATTTCCAGCCGAGATATCACCCAACTAGCCGATCTCACCAGTGTAGGGGAAGAAACGGGATTACACCTGGAAAAATCGGCCTTAAATATAGAAATATCATTTACAGCTTGAGACATCGCCCACCTGGCCCATATCACCAGTGTAGGGCAAGAAATGGGGTTACACCTGGAAAAAGTGGCTACAAATATAGAAATATAATTTCCAGCTAAGACATCACCCATCTGGCCCATCTCACCAGTTTAGGGCAAGAAATGGGGTTACACCTGGTAAACTGGGACACAAATATAGAAATATCATTTCCAGCTAAGACATCACCCATCTGGCCTATCTCCCCAGGATAGGAGAAGAAACGGGGTTAGACCTGGAAAAAGGGGCCAAAAATATAGAAATATCATTTCCAGCAGAGACATCACCCATCTGGCCTATCTGACCAGTGTAGGGGAAGAAACAGGGTTATGCCTGGATAAAAGGGGCCCCAAATACAGAATTATTATTTCCAACTAGAGACTTCACCCACCTGGCCCATCTCACCAGTGTATGGGAAGAAACGGGGTCACACCTGGAAAAAGGGGCCCCAAATACAGAAATATCATTTCCAGCTGAGACATCACCCATCTGGCCCACCTCACCAGTGTAGGGGAAGAAATGGATTACACCTGGAAAAATGGGCCCCAAATATAGCAATATCATTTCCGGCTAGACGCATAACCCATCTGACCACTCTCACCAGTGTAGGGGTTACGCCTGGAAAAAGGGGCCGCAAACAGAAATATAATTTCCAGCTAGACACATCACCTATCTGACCCATCTCACCAGTGTAGGGGAAGAAACAGGGTTACACCTGGAAAAAGAGTCCCCAAATATGTAAATATCATTTCCAGCTAGAGACATCACCCATCTGGCCCATCCCACCAGTGTAGGGGAAGAAATGGGTTACACCTTGAAAAAGGGGCCCCAAATATGTAAATTTCATTTCCAGCTAGGGACATCACCTATCCGACCCATCTCACCAGTGTAGGGAAGAAACAGGGTTACACCTTGAAAAAGGGGCCCCAAATATGTACATTTCCTTACCAGCTAGGGACATCACCTATCCGACCCATCTCAAAAGTGTAGGGGAAGAAATGGGTTTACGCCTGAAAAAAGGGGCACCAAATATAGAAATATAATTTCCAGCTAGAGACATCACCCATCTGGCCCATCACACCAGTGTAGGGCAAGAAATGGGGTTACACCTGGAAAAAGGGGCCACAAATATAGAAATATCATTTCCAGCTAAGACATCACCCATCTGGCCCATCTCACCAGTTTAGGGGAAGAAACAGGGTTAGACCTGGAAAAAGGGGCCCCAAATATAGAAATAACATTTCCAGCTAGAGACTTCACCCATCTGGCCCACCTCACCATTCGAGGGGAAGAAACGGATTACAACTGGAAAAAGGGGCCCCAAATATAGCAATATCATTTCCGGCTGGACGCATCACCCATCTGACCAATCTCACCAGTGTAGGGGTTACGCCTGGAAAAAGGGGCCGCAAATATAGACATATAATTTCAAGCTAGAAATATTACCTATCTGACCCATCTCACCAGTGTAGGGGAAGAAACAGGGTTACACCTGGAAAAAGGGGCCCAAAATAAAATATGTAAATATCATTTCCAGCTAGGGACATCACCCATCTAGCCTATCTCACCAGTGTAGGGGAAGAAAAAGGGTTACACTGGGAAAAAGGGGCCCCAAATATAGAAATATATTTTCTAGCAAGAGACATCACCCATCTTCCCCTTCTCACGAGTGTAGGGGAAGAAATGGGTTTAGCCTGGAAAAAGGGGCCCCAAATATAGAAATAACATTTCCAGCTAGAGACATCACCCATCTGGCCCACCTCACCAGTGTAGGGGAAGAAACGGGGTTACACCTGGAAAAAGGGGCCCCGATATAGAAATATCATGTCCAGCTAGGGACATCACCCATCTGGCCCACCTCACGAGTGTAGTGGATGAAACAGGGTTACACCTGGAAAAAGAGGCCCCAAATATAGAAATATCATTTCCAGCTGAGACATAACCCATCTGGCCCACCTCACCAGTGTAGGGGAAGAAACGGGGTTACACCTGGAAAAAGGGGCCCCAAATATAGAAATATCATTTCCAGCTGAGACATCACCCATCTGGCCCACCTCACCAGTGTAGGGGAAGAAACGGATTACACCTGGAAAAAGGGGCCCCAAATATAGCAATATCATTTCCGGCTAGACGCATCACCCATCTGACCAATCTCACCAGTGTAGGGGTTACGCCTGGAAAAAGGGGCCGCAAATATAGAAATAAAATTTGAAGCTAGATGCATCACCGATCTGACCCATCTCACCAGTGTAGGGGAAGAAACAGGGTTACACCTGGAAAAAGGGGCCCCAAATATGTAAATATCATTTCCAGCTAGGGACATCACCCATCTGGCCTATCTCACCAGTGTAGGGGAAGAAATGGGCTTACGCCTGGAAAAAGGGGCACCAAATATAGAAATATCATTTCCAGCGAGAGACATCCCCCATCTGGCCAATCTCACCAGAGTAGTGGAGACATGTGGTTAAGCCTGGAAATAGGGGCCCCAAATATAGAAATATAATTTCCAGCTAGAGACATCACCCATCTGGCCCACCTCACCAGTGTAGGGGAAGAAACAGGGTTACACCTGGAAAAAGGGGCCCCAAATATAGAAATATCATTTCCAGCTGAGACATCACCCATCTGGCCCACCTCACCAGTGTAGGGGAAGAAACACGGTTACACCTGGAAAAAGGGGCCCCAAATAGAGAAATATCATTTCAGCTGAGACATCACCCATCTGGCCCATCTCACCAGTGTAGGGGAAGAAATGGGTTACACCTTGAAAAAGGGGCCCCAAATATGTAAATTTCATTTCCAGCTAGGGACATCACCTATCCGACCCATCTCACCAGTGTAGGGAAGAAACAGGGTTACACCTTGAAAAAGGGCCCCAAATATGTCAATTTCATTTCCAGCTAGGGACATCACCTATCCGACCCATCTCACCAGTGTAGGGGAAGAAATGGGTTTACGCCTGGAAAAAGGGGCACCAAATATAGAAATATAATTTCCAGCTAGAGACATCATCCATCTGGCCCATCTCACCAGTGTAGGGCAAGAAATGGGGTTACACCTGGAAAAAGGGGCCACAAATATAGAAATATCATTTCCAGCTAAGACATCACCCATATGGCCCATCTCACCAGTGTAGGGGAAGAAACAGGGTTACGCTGGGAAAAAGGGGCCCCAAATATAGAAATATAATTTCTAGCAAGAGACATCACCCATATGCCCCTTCTGACCAGTGTAGGGGAAGAAATGGGGTTATGCCTGGAAAAAGGGGCCCAAAATATAGAAATATCATTTCCAGCTAGAGACATCACCCATCTGCCCCTTCTCACCGGTGTAGGGGGAGAGACTGGGTTTAGCCTGGAAAAAGGGGCCCCAAATATGTAAATTTCATTTCCAGCTAGCACATCACTTATCCGACCCATCTCACCAGTGTAGGGGAAGAAACAGGGTTACACCTTGAAAAAGGGCCCCCAAATATGTAAATTTCATTTCCAGCTAGGGACATCACCTATCCAACCCATCTCAACAGTGTAGGGGAAGAAATGGGTTTACGCCTGGAAAAAGGGGCACCAAATATAGAAATATAATTTCCAGCTAGAGAAATCACCCATCTGGCCCATCTCACAAGCGTAGGGGAAGAAACGGGGTTACACCTGTAAAAAAGAGTCCCCAAATATGTAAATATCATTTCCAGCTAGAGACATCACCCATCTGGGCCATCTCACCAGTGTAGGGGAAGAAATGGGTTACACCTTGAAAAAGGGGCCCCAAATATGTAAATTTCATTTCCAGCTAGGGACATCACCTATCCGACCCATCTCACCAGTGTAGGGAAGAAATAGGGTTACACCTTGAAAAAGGGGCACCAAATATGTACATTTCCTTACCAGCTAGGGACATCACCCATCTGGCCCATCTCACCAGTGTAGGGGAAGAAATGGGTTTACGCCTGGAAAAAGGGGCACCAAATATAGAAATATAATTTCCAGCTAGAGACATCACCCATCTGGCCCATCACACCAGTGTAGGGCAATAAATGGGGTTACACCTGGAAAAAGGGGCCACAAATATAGAAATATCATTTCCAGCTTAGACATCACCCATCTGGCCCATCTCACCAGTTTAGTGGAAGAAACAGGGTTAGACCTGGAAAAAGGGGCCCCAAATATAGAAATAACATTTCCAGCTAGAGACTTCACCCATCTGGCCCACCTCACCAGTGTAGGGGAAGAAACGGATTACAACTGGAAAAAGGGGCCCCAAATATAGCAATATCATTTCCGGCTGGACGCATCATCCATCTGACCAATCTCACCAGTGTAGGGGTTACGCCTGGAAAAAGGGGCCGCAAATATAGAAATATAATTTCAAGCTAGAAACATTACCTATCTGACCCATCTCACCAGTGTAGGGGAAGAAACAGGGTTACACCTGGAAAAAGGGGCCCAAAATAAAATATGTAAATATCATTTCCAGCTAGGGACATCACCCATCTAGCCTATCTCACCAGTGTAGGGGAAGAAACAGGGTTACACTGGGAAAAAGGGGCCCCAAATATAGAAATATATTTTCTAGCAAGAGACATCACCCATCTGCCCCTTCTCACGAGTGTAGGGGAAGAAATGGGTTTAGCCTGGAAAAAGGGGCCCCAAATATAGAAATAACATTTCCAGCTAGAGACATCACCCATCTGGCCCACCTCACCAGTGTAGGGGAAGAAACGGGGTTACACCTGGAAAAAGGGGCCCCAGATATAGAAATATCATGTCCAGCTAGGGACATCACCCATCTGGCCCACCTCACGAGTGTAGTGGATGAAACAGGGTTACACCTGGAAAAAGGTGCCCCAAATATAGAAATATCATTTCCACCTGAGACATCACCCATCTGGCCCACCTCACCAGTGTAGGGGAATAAACAGGGTTAGACCTGGAAAAAGGGGCCCCAAATATAGAAATAACATTTCCAGCTAGAGACTTCACCCATCTGGCCCACCTCACCAGTGTAGGGGAAGAAACGGATTACAACTGGAAAAAGGGGCCCCAAATATAGCAATATCATTTCCGGCTAGACGCATCACCCATCTGACCAATCTCACCAGTGTAGGGGTTACGCCTGGAAAAAGGGGCCGCAAATATAGAAATAAAATTTCAAGCTAGAGGCATCACCTATCTGACCCATCTCACCAGTGTAGGGGAAGAAACAGGGTTACACCTGGAAAAAGGGGCCCCAAATATGTAAATATCATTTCCAGCTAGGGACATCACCCATCTGGCCTATCTCACCAGTGTAGGGGAAGAAATGGGCTTACGTCTGGAAAAAGGGGCACCAAATATAGAAATATCATTTCCAGCTGAGACATCACCCATCTGGCCCACCTCACCAGTGTAGGGGAAGAAACAGGGTTACACCTGGAAAAAGGGGCCCCAAATAGAGAAATATCATTTCCAGCTGAGACATCACCCATCTGGCCCACCTCACCAGTGTAGGGGAAGAAACAGATTACACCTGGAAAAAGGGGCCCCAAATATAGCAATATCATTTCCGGCTAGACGCATCACCCATCTTACCAATCTCACCAGTGTAGGGGTTACGCCTGGAAAAAGGGGCCGCAAATATAGAAATAGAATTTCAAGCTAGAGACATCACCTATCTGACCCATCTCACCAGTGTAGGGGAAGAAACAGGGTTACACCTGGAAAAAGGGGCCCCAAATATGTAAATATCATTTCCAGCTACGGACATCACCCATCTGGCCTATCTCACCAGTGTAGGGGAAGAAATGGGTTTATGCCTGGAAAAAGGGGCACCAAATATAGAAATATCATTTCCAGCGAGAGACATCCCCCATCTGGCCAATCTTACCAGAGTAGTGGAAGACATGGGGTTACGCCTGGAAAAAGGGGCCACAAATATAGAAATATCATTTCTAGCAAGAGACATCACCCATCTGCCCCTTCTCACCGGTGTAGGGGAAGAAACTGGGTTTAGCCTGGAAAAAGGGGCCCCAAATATAGAAATAACATTTCCAGCTAGAGACATCACCCATCTGGCCCATCTCACCAGTGGAGGGGAAGAAACAGGGTTACACCTGGAAAAAGGGGCCCCAAATATAGAAATATCATGTCCAGGTAGGGATATCACCCATCTGGCCCACCTCACCAGTGTAGGGGAAGAAACAGGGTTAGACCTGGAAAAAGGGGCCGCAAATATAGAAATATAATTTCCAGCTAGAGACATCACCTATCTGACCCATCTCAGAAGTGTAGGGGAAGAAACAGGGTTACACCTGGAAAAAGGGCCCGCAAACATAGAAATATAATTTCCAGCTAGAGACATCACCCATCTGGCCCATCTCACCAGTGTAGGGGAAGAAATGGGTTTATGCCTGGAAAAAGGGGCACCAAATATATAAATATTATTTCCAGCGAGAGACATCCCCCATCTGGCCAATCTCACCGGAGTAGTGGAAGACATGGGGTTACGCCTAGAAAAAGGGGCCCCAAATATAGAAATATAATTTCCAGCTACAGACATCACCCATCTGGCCAATCTCCCCATGGTAGGAGAAGAACGGGGTTACGCTGGGATAAAGGGGCCTTAAATATAGAAATATCATTTCCAGCAAGAGACATCACCCATCTGCCCCTTCTCACCAGTGTAGGGGAAGAAATGGGATTACGTCTGGAAAAAGGGGCCCCATATATAGTAATGTCATTTCCAGCTAGAGACATCACCCATCTGGCCCATCTCACCAGTGTAGGGGAGGAAATGGGTTACACCTTGAAAAAGGGGCCCCAAATATGTAAATTTCATTTCCAGCTAGGGACATCACCTATCCGACCCATTTCACCAGTGTAGGGAAGAAACAGGGATACAACTTGAAAAAGGGGCCCCAAATATGTAAATTTCATTTCCAGCTAGGGACATCACCTATCCGACCCATCTCACAAGTGTAGGGGAAGAAATGGGTTTACGCCTGTAAAAAGGGGCACCAAATATAGAAATATTATTTCCAGCGAGAGACATCCCCCATCTGGTCCATCTCACCCATGTAGGGGATGAAACAGGGTTACACCTGGAAAAAGGGGCCCCAGATATAGAAATATCATGTCCAGGTAGGGACATCACCCATCTGGCCCACATCACCAGTGTAGGGGAAGAAACAGGGTTAGACCTGGAAAAAGGGGCCCCAAATATAGAAATATCTTTTCTAGCTAGAGACATCACCCATCTGGCCCACCTCACCAGTGTAGGGGAAGAAACAGGGTTAGACCTGGAAAAAGGGGCCGCAAATATAGAAATATCATTTCCAGCTAGAGACATCACCTATCTGACCCAACTCAGAAGTGTAGGGGAAGAAACAGGGTTACACCTGGAAAAAGAGGCCCCAAATATGTAAATATCATTTCCAGCTAGAGACATCACCCATCTGGCCCATCTCACCAGTGTAGGGGAAGAAAAAGGGTTACGCTGGGAAAAAGGGGCCCCAAATATAGAAATAACATTTCCAGCTAGAGACATCACCCATCTGGCCCATCTCACCAGTGGAGGGGAAGAAACAGGGTTAGACCTGGAAAAAGGGGCCGCAAATATAGAAATATAATTTCCAGCTAGAGACATCACCTATCTGACCCATCTCAGAAGTGTAGGGGACGAAACAGGGTTACACCTGGAAAAAGGGGCCGCAAACATAGAAATATAATTTCCCGCTAGAGACATCACCCATCTGGCCCATCTCACCAGTGTAGGGGAAGAAATGGGTTTACGCCTGGAAAAAGGGGCACCAAATATATAAATATTATTTCCAGCGAGAGACATCCCCCATCTGGCCAATCTCACCGGAGTAGTGGAAGACATGGGGTTACGCCTAGAAAAAGGGGCCCCAAATATAGAAATATAATTTCCAGCTACAGACATCACCCATCTGGCCAATCTCCCCAGGGTAGGAGAAGAAACGGGGTTACGCTGGGATAAAGGGGCCTTAAATATAGAAATATCATTTCCAGCAAGAGACATCACCCATCTGCCCCTTCTCACCAGTATAAGGGAAGAAATGGGATTACGTCTGGAAAAAGGGGCCCCAAATATAGTAATGTCATTTCCAGCTAGAGACATCACCCATCTGGCCCATCTCACCAGTGTAGGGGAAGAAATGGGTTACACCTTGAAGAAGGGGCCCCAAATATGTAAATTTCATTTCCAGCTAGGGACATCACCTATCCGACCCATTTCACCAGAGTAGGGAAGAAACAGGGATACACCTTGAAAAAGGGGCCCCAAATATGTAAATTTCATTTCCAGCTAGGGACATCACCTATCCGACCCATCTCACAAGTGTAGGGGAAGAAATGGGTTTACGCCTGGAAAAAGGGGCACCAAATATAGAAATATTATTTCCAGCGAGAGACATCCCCCATCTGGTCCATCTCACCCATGTAGGGGATGAAACAGGGTTACACCTGGAAAAAGGGGCCCCAGATATAGAAATATCATGTCCAGGTAGGGACATCACCCATCTGGCCCACCTCACCAGTGTAGGGGAAGAAACAGGGTTAGACCTGGAAAAACGGGCCGCAAATATAGAAATATCATTTCCAGCTAGAGACATCACCTATCTGACCCAACTCACCAGTGTAGGGGAAGAAATGGGTTTACGGCTGGAAAAAGGGGCCCCAAATATATAAATATTATTTCCAGCGAGAGACATCCCCCATCTGGCCAATCTCACCGGAGTAGTGGAAGACACGCCTAGAAAAAGGGGCCCCAAATATAGAAATATCATTTCTAGCAAGAGACATCACCCATCTGCCCCTTCTCATGAGTGTAGGGGAAGAGATGGGGTTATGCCTGGAAAAAGGGGCCCAAAATATAGAAATATCATTTCCAGCTAGAGACATAACCCATCTGCTCCTTCTCACCGGTGTGGGGGAAGAAACTGGGTTTAGCCTGGAAAAAGGGGCCCCAAATATAGAAATAACATTTCCAGCTAGAGACATCACCTATCTGGCCCACCTCACCAGTGTAGGGGAAGAAATGGGGTTACACTTGGAAAAATGGGCCCCAAATATAGAAATATAATTTCCAGCTAGGGACATCACCCATCTGGCCTATGTCACCAGTGTAGGGGAAGAAATGGGTTTATGCCTGGAAAAAGGGGCCGCAAATATAGAAATATAATTTCAAGCTAGGGACATCACCTATATGACCCATCTCACCAGTGTAGGTGAAGAAATGGGGTTACGCCTGGAAAAAGAGGCCCAAAATATAGAAATATCATTTCCAGCTAGAGACATCACCCATCTGCCCCTTCTCACCGGTGTAAGGGAAGAAACTGGGTTTAGCCTGGAAAAAGGGGCCCCAAATATAGAAATATCATTTCCAGCTGAGACATCACCCATCTGGCCCACCTCACCAGTGTAGGGGAAGAAACAGGTTACACCTGGAAAAAGGGGCACCAAATAGAGAAATATAATTTCCAGCTGAGACATCACCCATCTGGCCTACCTCACCAGTGTAGGGGAAGAAACGGATTACACCTGGAAAAAGGGGCCCCAAATATAGAAATATCATTTCCGGCTAGACGCATCACCCATCTGACCAATCTCAACAGTGTAGGGGTTACGCCTGGAAAAAGGGGCCGCAAATATAGAAATATAATTTCAAGCTAGAGACATCACCTATCTGACACATCTCACCAGTGTGGGGGAAGAAACAGTGTTGCACCTGGAAAAAGGGGCCCCAAATATGTAAATATCATTTCCAGCTAGGGACATCACCCATCTAGCCTATCTCACCAGTGTAGGGGAAGAAACAGGGTTACGCTGGGAAAAAGGGGCCCCAAATATAGAAATGTCATTTCTAGCAAGAGACATCACCCATCTGCCCCTTCTCATGAGTGTAGGGGAAGAAATGGGGTTATGCCTGGAAAAAGGGGCCCAAAATACAGAAATATCATTTCCAGCTAGAGACATCACCCATCTGCCCCTTCTCACCGTTGTAGGGGAAGAAACTGGGTTTAGCCTGGAAAAAGGGGCACCAAATATAGAAATATCATTTCCAGCGAGAGACATCACCCATCTGCCCCTTCTCACCAGTGGAGCGGAAGAAACTGGGTTACACCTGGAAAAAGAGGCCCCAAATATGTAAATATCATTTCCAGCTAGAGACATCACAAATCTGGCCCATCTCACTAGTGTAGGGGAAGAAATGGGTTTACGCCTGGAAAAAGGGGCCCCAAATATAGAAATATTATTTCCAGCGAGAGACATCCCCCATCTGGCCAATCTCACCGGAGTAGTGGAAGACACGCCTAGAAAAAGGGGCCACAAATATACAAATATCATTTCTAGCAAGAGACATCACCCATCTGCCCCTTCTCACAAGTGTAGGTGAAGAAATGGGGTTACGCCTGGAAAAAGAGGCCCAAAATATAGAAATATCATTTCCAGCTAGAGACATCACCCATCTGCCCCTTCTCACCGGTGTAGGGGAAGAAACTGGGTTTAGCCTGGAAAAAGGGGACCCAAATATAGAAATATAATTTCCACCTAGAGACATCACCCATCTGCCCCTTCTCACAAGTGTAGGGGAAGACATGGGGTTACGCCTAGAAAAAGGGGCCCCATATATAGTAATGTCATTTCCAGCTAGGGACATCACCTATCCGACCCATCTCACCAGTGTAGGGGATGAAATCGGTTTACGCCTGGAAAAAGGGGCACCAAATATAGAAATATAATTTCCAGCTAGAGACATCACCCATCTGGCCCATCTCACCAGTGTAGGGCAAGAAATGGGGTTACACCTGGAAAAAGGGGCCACAAATATAGAAATATCATTTCCAGCTAGAGACATCACCCATCTGGCCCATCTCACCAGTGGAGGGGAAGAAACAGGGTTACGCTGGGAAAAAGGGGCCCCAAATATAGAAATATATATTTTAGCAAGAGACATCACCCATCTGCCCCTTCTCACCAGTGTAGGGGAAGAAAGGGGGTTATGCCTGAAAAAAGGGGCCCAAAATATAGAAATATCATTTCCAGCTAGAGACATCACCCATCTGCTCCTTCTCACCGGTGTAGGGGAAGAAACTGGGTTTAGCCTGGAAAAAGGGGCCCCAAATATAGAAATATCATTTCCAGCTAGAGACATCACCCATCTGGCCCATCTCACCAGTGTAGGGGAAGAAATGGGTTTACGCCTGGAAAAAGGGGCCCCAAATATAGAAATATTATTTTCATCGAGAGACATCCCCCATCTGGCCAATCTCATCGGAGTAGTGGAAGACATGGGGTACGCCTAGAAAAAGGGGCCCCAAATATAGAAATATAATTTCTAGCAAGAGACATCACCCATCTGCCCCTTCTCACCAGTGTAGGTGAAGAAATGGGGTTACGCCTGGAAAAAGAGGCCCAAAATATAGAAATATCATTTCCAGCTAGAGACATCACCCATCTGCCCCTTCTCACCGGTGTAGGGGAAGAAACTGGGTTTAGCCTGGAAAAAGGGGCCCTAAATATAGAAATATAATTTCCAGCTAGAGACATCACCCATCTGCTCCATCTCACCAGTGGAGGGGAAGAAATGGGGATACGCCTGGAAAAATGGGCACCAAATATAGAAATATAATTTCCAGCTTGAGACATCACCCATCTGGCCCATCTCACCAGAGTTGGGGATGAAAAGGGGTTACACCTGGAAAAAGGAGCCCCGGATATAGAAATATCATTTCCAGCTACGGACATCACCCATCTTCCCCTTCTCACCAGTGTAGGTGAAGAAATGGGGTTACGCCTGGAAAAAGAGGCCCAAAATATAGAAATATCATTTCCAGCTAGAGACATCACCCATCTGGCCCATCTCACCAGTGTAGGGCAAGAAATGGGGTTACACCTGGAAAAAGGGGCCACAAATATAGAAATATCATTTCCAGCTAAGACATTACCCATCTGGCCCATCTCACCAGTGTCGGGGAAGAAACAGGGTTACGCTGGGAAAAAGGGGCCCCAAATAAAGAAATATAATTTCTAGCAAGAGACATCACCCATCTGCCCCTTCTCACCAGTGTAGGGGAAGAAATGGGGTTACGCCTGGAAAAAGGGGCCCCAAATATAGAAATAACATTTCCAGCTAGAGACATCACCCATCTGGCCCATCTCACCAGTGTAGGGGAAGAAATGGGTTTACGCCTGGAAAAAGGGGCCCCAAATATAGAAATATTATTTCCAGCTAGAGACATCACCCATCTGGCCTATCTCCCCAGTGTAGGAGAAGAAACGGGGTTACACCTGGAAAAAGGGGCCAAAAGTATAGAAATATCATTTCCAGTTAGAGACATCACCCATCTGGCCCATCTCACCAGTGTAGGGGAAGAAAAAGGGTTATGCCTGGAGAAAAGGGGCCCCAAATACAGAATTATTATTTCCAGCTAGAGACTTCACCCACCTGGCCCATCTCACCAGTGTAGGGGAAGAAACGGGGTTACACCTGGAAAAAGGGACCCCAAATACAGAAATATCATTTCCAGCTGAGACATCACCCATCTGGCCCACCTCACCAGTGTAAGGGAAGAAATGGATTACACCTGGAAAAATAAGCCCCAAATATAGCAATATCATTTCCGGCTAGACGCATCACCGATCTGACCACTCTCACCAGTGTAGGGGTTACGCCTGGAAAAAGGGGACGCAAACAGAAATATAATTTCCAGCTAGACACATCACCTATTTGACCCATCTCACCAGTGTAGGGGAAGAAACAGGGTTACACCTTGAAAAAGGGGCCCTAAATATGTAAATATTTCCAGCTAGAGACATCACCTATCCGACCCATCTCACCAGTGTAGGGAAAGAAATAGGGTTACACCTTGAAAAAGGGGCCCCAAATATGTAAATTTCATTTCCAGCTAGGGACATCACCTATCCGACCCATCTCAACAGTGTAGTGGAAGAAATGGGTTTACGCCTGGAAAAAGGGGCACCAAATATAGAAATATAATTTCCGGCTAGAGACATCACCCATCTGGCCCATCTCACCAGTGTAGGGGAAAAAACAGGGTTACACCTGGAAAAAGAGTCCCCAAATATGTAAATATCATTTCCAGGTAGAGACATCACCATCTGGCCCATCTCACCAGTTGAGGGGAAGAAATGGGTTACACCTTGAAAAAGGGGCACCAAATATGTAAATTTCCTTACCAGCTAGGGACATCACCTATCCGACCCATCTCACCAGTGTAGGGGAAGAAATGGGTTTACGCCTGGAAAAAGGGGCACCAAATATAGAAATATAATTTCCAGCTAGAGACTTCACCCATCTGGTCCATCTCACCAGTGTAGGGCAAGAAATGGGGTTACACCTGGAAAAAGGGGCCACAAATATAGAAATATCATTTCCAGCTAAGACATCACCCATCTGGCCCCTCTCACCAGTGTAGGGGAAGAAACAGGGTTACGCTGGGAAAAAGGAGCCCCAAATATAGAAATATCATTTCTAGCAAGAGACATCACCCATCTGCCCCTTCTCACCAGTGTAAGGGAAGAAATGGGGTTATGCCTGGAAAAAGGGGCTGAAAATATAGAAATATCATTTCCAGCTGGAGACATCACCCATCTGCCCCTTCTCACCGGTGTAGGGGAAGAAACTGGGTTTAGCCTGGAAAAAGGGGCCCCTAATATGTAAATTTCATTTCCAGCTAGGGACATCACCTATCCGATCCATCTCACCAGTGTAGGGGAAGAAATGGGTTTACGCCTGGAAAAAGGGGCACCAAATATAGAAATATAATTTCCAGCTAGAGACATCACCCATCTGGCCCATCTCACCAGTGTAGGGGAAGAAACGGGGTTACACCTGGAAAAAAAGAGTCCCCAATTATGTAAATATCATTTCCAGCTAGAGACATCACCCATCTGGCCCATCTCACCAGTGTAGGGGAAGAAATGGGTTACACTTGAAAAAGGGGCCCCAAATATGTAAATTTAATTTCCAGCTAGGGACATCACCTATCCGACCGATCTCACCAGTGTAGGGAAGAAACAGGGTTACACCTTGAAAAAGGGGCCCCAAATATGTAAATTTCCTTTCCAGCTAGGGACATCACCTATCGGACCCATCTCACCAGTGTAGGGGAAGAAATGGGTTTACGCCTGGAAAAAGGGGCACCAAATATAGAAATATAATTTCCAGCTAAGACATGACCCATCTGGCCCATCTCACCAGTGTAGGGGAAGAAACAGGGTTACGCTGGGAAAATGGGGCCCCAAATATAGAAATATAATTTCCAGCAGAGACATCACCCATCTGGCCCACCTCAAAAGTGTAGGGGAAGAAACGGATTACACCTGGAAAAAGGGGCCCCAAATATAGCAATATCATTTCCAGCTGGACGCATCACCCATCTGACCGATCTCACCAGTGTAGGGGTTACGCCTGGAAAAAGGGGCCGCACATATAGAAATATAATTTCAAGCTAGAGACATCACCTATCTGACCCATTTCACCAGTGTAGGGGAAGAAACAGGGTTACACCTGGAAAAAGGGGCTCCAAATATGTAAATATCATTTCCAGCTAGGGACATCACCCATCTAGCCTATCTCACCGGTGTTGGGGAAGAAACTGGGTTTAGCCTGGAAAAAGGGGCCCCAAAGATAGAAATAACATTTCCAGCTAGAGACATCACCCACCTAGCCCACCTCACCAGTGTAGGGGAATAAATGGGGTTACACTTGGAAAAATGGGCCCCAAATATAGAAATATCATGTCCAGCTGAGAGATCACCCATCTAGCCCACCTCACCAGTGTAGGGGAAGAAACGGATTACACCTGGAAAAAGGGGCCCCAAATATAGCAATATCATTTCCGGCTAGACGCATCACCCATCTGACCAATCTCACCAGTTTAGGGGTTACGCCTGGAAAAAGGGGCCACAAATATAGAAATATCATTTCCAGCTAGAGGCATCACCCATCTGCCCCTTCTCACCGGTGTAGGGGAAGAAACTGGGTTTAGCCTGGAAAAAGGGGCCCCAAATATGTAAATATAATTTCCAGCTAGGGACATCACCCATCTGGCCTATCTCACCAGTGTAGGGGAAGAAATGGGTTTACGCCTCGAAAAAGGGGCACCAAATATAGAAATATCATTTCCAGCGAGAGACATCCCCCATCTGGCCAATCTCACCAGAGTAGTGGAAGACATGGGGTTACGCCTGGAAAAAGGGGCCCCAAATATAGAAATATCATTTCCAGCTGAGACATCACCCATCCGACTTATCTCACCAGTGTAGGGGAAGAAACGGGGTTACACCTGGAAAAAGGGGCCAACAAAATAGCAGTATCATTTCCAGCTAGACACATTACCCATCTGACCGATCTCACCAGTGTAGGGGTTATGCCTGGAAAAAGGGGCCGCAAATATAGAAATATCATTTCCAGCTAGGGACATCACCCATCTGGCCCATCTCACCAGTGTAGGGGAAGAAATGGGTTTATGCCTGGAAAAAGGGGCCCCAAATATAGAAATATAATTTCCAGTGGGAGACATCCCCCAACTGGCCGATCTCACCAGTGTAGGGGAAGAAACGGGGTTACACTTGGGAAAAGGGGCCCCAAATAAAGAAATATAATTTCAAGCCGAGATATCACCCATCTGCCCATCTCACCACTGTAGGGGAAGAAACGGGGTTACACATGGAAAAATCGGCCCCAAATATATAAATATCATTTCCAGCTAGAGACATCACCCATCTGGCCCATCTCACCAGTGTAGGGGAATAAACTGGGTTAAACCTGGCAAAAGGGGCCACAAATATATAAATATCAATTAAAGCTAGAGACATCACCCATCTGGCCCATCTCACCAGTGGAGGGGAAGAAAGGGGCCCCAAATACAGAAATATAATTTGCAGCTAGGGACATCACCTATCTGGCCCATCTCACCAGTGTAGGGGATGAAACAGGGGTATGCCTGGAAAATGGGACCCCAATAACAGAAATATCATTTCCAGCTAGAGACATCACCCACCTGGCCCATCTCAACAGTGTAGGGGAAGAAATG
The DNA here is from genome assembly GCF_040938575.1 of Ambystoma mexicanum. Lineage (NCBI taxonomy): Eukaryota > Metazoa > Chordata > Amphibia > Caudata > Ambystomatidae > Ambystoma > Ambystoma mexicanum. The sequence continues at coordinate 1,466,382,630 of NC_090924.1, read as the reverse complement.
GGGTTACACCTGGAAAAAGGAGCCCCGGATATAGTAATATCATTTCCAGCTACGGACATCACCCATCTTTCCCACCTCACCAGTGTAGGCGAAGAAACAGGGTTATGCCTAGAAAAATGGGCCCAAAATATAGAAACATTTCCAGCTAGAGACATCACCCATCTGACCCATCTCACCAGTGTAGGGGAAGAAACGGGGTTACACCTGGAAAAAGGGGCCAACAATATAGCAATATCATTACCAGTTAGACGCATCACCCATCTGACCGATCTCACCAGTGTAGGGGTTATGCCTGGAAAAAGTGGCAGCAAATATAGAAATATCATTTCCAGCTAGACGCATCACCCATCTGGCCCATCTCACCAGTGTAGGGGAAGAAACGGGGTTACACCTGGAAAAAGGGTCCCCAAATATAGAAATATCATTTCCAGCTAGAGACATCTCCTATCTGGCCCATCTCACCAGTGAAGGGGAAGAAACGGAGCTACGCATGGAGAAAGGGGCCCCATATATAGAAATATAATTTCCAGCCGAGATATCACCCATCTGCCCATCTCACCAGTGTAGGGGAAGAAACGGGGTTACACCTGGAAAAATCGGCCCAAATATAGAAATATAATTTCCAGCTAGAGACATCACCTATCTGACCCATCTCAGAAGTGTAGGGGAAGAAACAGGGTTACACCTGGAAAAAGGGGCCGCAAACATAGAAATATAATTTCCCGCTAGAGACATCACCCATCTGGCCCATCTCACCAGTGTAGGGGAAGAAATGGGTTTGTGCCTGGAAAAAGGGGCACCAAATATATAAATATTATTTCCAGCGAGAGACATCCCCCATCTGGCCAATCTCACCGGAGTAGTGGAAGACATGGGGTTACGCCTAGAAAAAGGGGCCCCAAATATAGAAATATAATTTCCAGCTACAGACATCACCCATCTGGCCAATCTCCCCAGGGTAGGAGAAGAAATGGGGTTACGCTGGGATAAAGGGGCCTTAAATATAGAAATATCATTTCCAGCAAGAGACATCACCCATCTGCCCCTTCTCACCAGTGTAAGGGAAGAAATGGGATTACGTCTGGAAAAAGGGGCCCCAAATATAGTAATGTCATTTCCAGCTAGAGACATCACCCATCTGGCCCATCTCACCAGTGTAGGGGAAGAAATGGGTTACACCTTGAAGAAGGGGCCCCAAATATGTAAATTTCATTTCCAGCTAGGGACATCACCTATCCGACCCATTTCACCAGAGTAGGGAAGAAACAGGGATACACCTTGAAAAAGGGGCCCCAAATATGTAAATTTCATTTCCAGCTAGGGACATCACCTATCCGACCCATCTCACAAGTGTAGGGGAAGAAATGGGTTTACGCCTGGAAAAAGGGGCACCAAATATAGAAATATTATTTCCAGCGAGAGACATCCCCCATCTGGTCCATCTCACCCATGTAGGGGATGAAACAGGGTTACACCTGGAAAAAGGGGCACAAGATATAGAAATATCATGTCCAGGTAGGGACATCACCCATCTGGCCCACATCACCAGTGTAGGGGAAGAAACAGGGTTAGACCTGGAAAAAGGGGCCCCAAATATAGAAATATCTTTTCTAGCTAGAGACATCACCCATCTGGCCCACCTCACCAGTGTAGGGGAAGAAACAGGGTTAGACCTGGAAAAAGGGGCCGCAAATATAGAAATATCATTTCCAGCTAGAGACATCACCTATCTGACCCAACTCAGAAGTGTAGAGGAAGAAACAGGGTTACACCTGGAAAAAGAGGCCCCAAATATGTAAATATCATTTCCAGCTAGAGACATCACCCATCTGGCCCATCTCACCAGTGTAGGGGAAGAAATGGGTTTACGGCTGGAAAAAGGGGCCCCAAATATATAAATATTATTTCCAGCGAGAGACATCCCCCATCTGACCAATCTCACCGGAGTACTGGAAGACATGGGGTTACGCCTAGAAAAAGGGGCCCCAAATATAGAAATATAATTTCCAGCTAGAGACATCACCCATCTGGCCCATCTCCCCAGGGTAGGAGAAGAAACGGGGTTACGCTGGGATAAAGGGGCCCTAAATATAGAAATATCATTTCCAGCAAGAGACATCACCCATCTGCCCCTTCTCACCAGTGTAGGGGAAGAAATGGGGTTACGTCTGGAAAAAGGGGCCCCATATTTAGTAATGTCATTTCCAGCTATAGACATCACCCATCTGGCCAATCTCACCAGTGTAGGGGAAGAAATGGGTTACACCTTAAAAAAGGGGCCCCAAATATGTAAATTTCATTTCCAGCTAGGGACAATACCTATCCGACCCATCTCACCAGTGTCGGGCAAGAAATGGGGTTACACCAGGAAAAAAGGGCACCAAATATAGAAATATAATTTCCAGCTAGAGACATCACCCATCTGGCCCATCTCACCAGTGTAGGGCAAGAAATGGGGTTACACCTGGAAAAAGGGGCCACAAATATAGAAATATCATTTCCAGCTAAGACATTACCCATCTGGCCCATCTCACCAGTGTAGGGGAAGAAACAGGGTTACGCTGGGAAAAAGGGGCCCCAAATATAGAAACATAATTTCTAGCAAGAGACATCACCCATCTGCCCCTTCTCACCAGTGTAGGGGAAGAAATGGGGTTACGCCTGGAAAAAGGGGCCCAAAATATAGAAATATCATTTCCAGCTAGAGACATCACCCATCTGCCCCTTCTCACCGGTGTAGGGGAAGAAACTGGGTTTAGCCTGGAAAAAGGGGCCCCAAATATAGAAATAACATTTCCAGCTAGAGACATCACCCATCTGGCCCATCTCACCAGTGTAGGGGAAGAAATGGGTTTACGCCTGGAAAAAGGGGCCCCAAATATAGAAATATTATTTCCAGCGAGAGACATCCCCCATCTGGCCAATCTCACCGGAGTAGTGGAAGACACGCCTAGAAAAAGGGGCCCCAAATATAGAAATATCATTTCTAGCAAGAGACATCACCCATCTGCCCCTTCTCATGAGTGTAGGGGAAGAGATGGGGTTATGCCTGGAAAAAGGGGCCCAAAATATAGAAATATCATTTCCAGCTAGAGACATAACCCATCTGCCCCTTCTCACCGGTGTGGGGGAAGAAACTGGGTTTAGCCTGGAAAAAGGGGCCCCAAATATAGAAATAACATTTCCAGCTAGAGACATCACCTATCTGGCCCACCTCACCAGTGTAGGGGAAGAAATGGGGTTACACTTGGAAAAATGGGCCCCAAATATAGAAATATAATTTCCAGCTAGGGACATCACCCATCTGGCCTATCTCACCAGTGTAGGGGAAGAAATGGGTTTATGCCTGGAAAAAGGGGCCGCAAATATAGAAATATAATTTCAAGCTAGAGACATCACCTATATGACCCATCTCACCAGTGTAGGTGAAGAAATGGGGTTACGCCTGGAAAAAGAGGCCCAAAATATAGAAATATCATTTCCAGCTAGAGACATCACCCATCTGCCCCTTCTCACCGGTGTAAGGGAAGAAACTGGGTTTAGCCTGGAAAAAGGGGCCCCAAATATAGAAATATCATTTCCAGCTGAGACATCACCCATCTGGCCCACCTCACCAGTGTAGGGGAAGAAACAGGGTTACACCTGGAAAAAGGGGCACCAAATAGAGAAATATAATTTCCAGCTGAGACATCACCCATCTGGCCTACCTCACCAGTGTAGGGGAAGAAACGGATTACACCTGGAAAAAGGGGCCCCAAATATAGAAATATCATTTCCGGCTAGACGCATCACCCATCTGACCAATCTCACCAGTGTAGGGGTTGCGCCTGGAAAAAGGGGCCGCAAATATAGAAATATAATTTCAAGCTAGAGACATCACCTATCTGAACCATCTCACCAGTGTGGGGGAAGAAACAGGGTTGCACCTGGAAAAAGGGGCCCCAAATATGTAAATATCATTTCCAGCTAGGGACATCACCCATCTAGCCTATCTCACCAGTGTAGGGGAAGAAACAGGGTTACGCTGGGAAAAAGGGGCCCCAAATATAGAAATGTCATTTCTAGCAAGAGACATCACCCATCTGCCCCTTCTCATGAGTGTAGGGGAAGAAATGGGGTTATGCCTGGAAAAAGGGGCCCAAAATACAGAAATATCATTTCCAGCTAGAAACATCACCCATCTGCCCCTTCTCACCGGTGTAGGGGAAGAAACTGGGTTTAGCCTGGAAAAAGGGGCACCAAATATAGAAATATCATTTCCAGCGAGAGACATCACCCATCTGCCCCTTCTCACCAGTGGAGCGGAAGAAACTGGGTTACACCTGGAAAAAGAGGCCCCAAATATGTAAATATCATTTCCAGCTAGAGACATCACACATCTGGCCCATCTCACTAGTGTAGGGGAAGAAATGGGTTTACGCCTGGAAAAAGGGGCCCCAAATATAGAAATATTATTTCCAGCGAGAGACATCCCCCATCTGGCCAATCTCACCGGAGTAGTGGAAGACACGCCTAGAAAAAGGGGCCCCAAATATACAAATATCATTTCTAGCAAGAGACATCACCCATCTGCCCCTTCTCACCAGTGTAGGTGAAGAAATGGGGTTACGCCTTGAAAAAGAGACCCAAAATATAGAAATATCATTTCCAGCTAGAGACATCACCCATCTGCCCCTTCTCACCGGTGTAGGGGAAGAAACTGGGTTTAGCCTGGAAAAAGGGGACCCAAATATAGAAATATAATTTCCACCTAGAGACATCACCCATCTGGCCCATCTCACCAGTGTAGGGGTAGAAACGGGGTTACACCTGGAAAAAAGGGCCCCAAATATGTAAATTTCATTTCCAGCTAGGGACATCACCTATCCGACCCATCTCACCAGTGTAGGGGATGAAATGGGTTTACGCCTGGAAAAAGGGGCACCAAATATAGAAATATAATTTCCAGCTAGAGACATCACCCATCTGGCCCATCTCACCAGTGTAGGGCAAGAAATGGGGTTACACCTGGAAAAAGGGGCCACAAATATAGAAATATCATTTCCAGCTAGAGACATCACCCATCTGGCCCATCTCACCAGTGGAGGGGAAGAAACAGGGTTACGCTGGGAAAAAGGGGCCCCAAATATAGAAATATCATTTCCAGCTAGAGACATCACCCATCTGGCCCATCTCACCAGTGTAGGGGAAGAAATGGGTTTACGCCTGGAAAAAGGGGCCCCAAATATAGAAATATTATTTTCATCGAGAGACATCCCCCATCTGGCCAATCTCATCGGAGTAGTGGAAGACATGGGGTACGCCTAGAAAAAGGGGCCCCAAACATAGAAATATAATTTCTAGCAAGAGACATCACCCATCTGCCCCTTCTCACCAGTGTAGGTGAAGAAATGGGGTTACGCCTGGAAAAAGAGGCCCAAAATATAGAAATATCATTTCCAGCTAGAGACATCACCCATCTGCCCCTTCTCACCGGTGTAGGGGAAGAAACTGGGTTTAGCCTGGAAAAAGGGGCCCTAAATATAGAAATAGAATTTCCAGCTAGAGACATCACCCATCTGCTCCATCTCACCAGTGGAGGGGAAGAAATGGGGATACGCCTGGAAAAATGGGCACCAAATATAGAAATATAATTTCCAGCTTGAGACATCACCCATCTGGCCCATCTCACCAGAGTTGGGGATGAAAAGGGGTTACACCTGGAAAAAGGAGCCCCGGATATAGAAATATCATTTCCAGCTACGGACATCACCCATCTTCCCCTTCTCACCAGTGTAGGTGAAGAAATGGGGTTACGCCTGAAAAAAGAGGCCCAAAATATAGAAATATCATTTCCAGCTAGAGAAATCACCCATCTGCCCATCTCACCAGTGGAGCGGAAGAAACAGGGTTACACCTGGGAAAAGAGGCCCCAAATATGTAAATTTCATTTCCAGCTAGGGACAATACCTATCCGACCCATCTCACCAGTGTAGGGCAAGAAATGGGGTTACACCTGGAAAAAGGGGCATCAAATATAGAAATATAATTTCCAGCTAGAGACATCACCCATCTGGCCCATCTCACCAGTGTAGGGCAAGAAATGGGGTTACACCTGGAAAAAGGGGCCACAAATATAGAAATATCATTTCCAGCTAAGACATTACCCATCTGGCCCATCTCACCAGTGTCGGGGAAGAAACAGGGTTACGCTGGGAAAAAGGGCCCCAAATATAGAAATATAATTTCTAGCAAGAGACATCACCCATCTGCCCCTTCTCACCAGTGTAGGGGAAGAAATGGGGTTACGCCTGGAAAAAGGGGCCCCAAATATAGAAATAACATTTCCAGCTAGAGACATCACCCATCTGGCCCATCTCACCAGTGTAGGGGAAGAAATGGGTTTACGCCTGGAAAAAGGGGCCCCAAATATAGAAATATTATTTCCAGCTAGAGACATCACCCATCTGGCCTATCTCCCCAGTGTAGGAGAAGAAACGGGGTTACACCTGGAAAAAGGGGCCAAAAGTATAGAAATATCATTTCCAGTTAGAGACATCACCCATCTGGCCCATCTCACCAGTGTAGGGGAAGAAACAGGGTTATGCCTGGAGAAAAGGGGCCCCAAATACAGAATTATTATTTCCAGCTAGAGACTTCACCCACCTGACCCATCTCACCAGTGTAGGGGAAGAAACGGGGTTACACCTGGAAAAAGGGACCCCAAATACAGAAATATCATTTCCAGCTGAGACATCACCCATCTGGCCCACCTCACCAGTGTAAGGGAAGAAATGGATTACACCTGGAAAAATAAGCCCCAAATATAGCAATATCATTTCCGGCTAGACGCATCACCGATCTGACCACTCTCACCAGTGTAGGGGTTACGCCTGGAAAAACGGGCCGCAAACAGAAATATAATTTCCAGCTAGACACATCACCTATTTGACCCATCTCACCAGTGTAGGGGAAGAAACAGGGTTACACCTTGAAAAAGGGGCCCTAAATATGTAAATATTTCCAGCTAGAGACATCACCTATCCGACCCATCTCACCAGTGTAGGGAAAGAAATAGGGTTACACCTTGAAAAAGGGGCCCCAAATATGTAAATTTCATTTCCAGCTGGGGACATCACCTATCCGACCCATCTCAACAGTGTAGTGGAAGAAATGGGTTTACGCCTGGAAAAAGGGGCACCAAATATAGAAATATAATTTCCAGCTAGAGACATCACCCATCTGGCCCATCTCACCAGTGTAGGGGAAAAAACAGGGTTACACCTGGAAAAAGAGTCCCCAAATATGTAAATATCATTTCCAGGTAGAGACATCACCATCTGGCCCATCTCACCAGTTGAGGGGAAGAAATGGGTTACACCTTGAAAAAGGGGCCCCAAATATGTAAATTTCCTTTCCAGCTAGGGACATCACCTATCCGACCCATCTCACCAGTGTAGGGGAAGAAATGGGTTTACGCCTGGAAAAAGGGGCACCAAATATAGAAATATAATTTCCAGCTAGAGACTTCACCCATCTGGCCCATCTCACCAGTGTAGGGCAAGAAATGGGGTTACACCTGGAAAAAGGGGCCACAAATATAGAAATATCATTTCCAGCTAAGACATCACCCATCTGGCCCCTCTCACCAGTGTAGGGGAAGAAACAGGGTTACGCTGGGAAAAAGGGGCCCCAAATATAGAAATATCATTTCTAGCAAGAGACATCACCCATCTGCCCCTTCTCACCAGTGTAAGGGAAGAAATGGGGTTATGCCTGGAAAAAGGGGCTGAAAATATAGAAATATCATTTCCCGCTAGAGACATCACCCATCTGCCCCTTCTCACTGGTGTAGGGGAAGAAACTGGGTTTAGCCTGGAAAAAGGGGCCCCAAATATGTAAATTTCATTTCCAGCTAGGGACATCACCTATCCGACCCATCTCACCAGTGTAGGGGAAGAAATGGGTTTACGCCTGGAAAAAGGGGCACCAAATATAGAAATATAATTTCCAGCTAGAGACATCACCCATCTGGCCCATCTCACCAGTGTAGGGGAAGAAATGGGGTTACACCTGGAAAAAAAGAGTCCCCAATTATGTAAATATCATTTCCAGCTAGAGACATCACCCATCTGGCCCATCTCACCAGTGTAGGGGAAGAAATGGGTTACACTTGAAAAAGGGGCCCCAAATATGTAAATTGAATTTCCAGCTAGGGACATCACCTATCCGACCGATCTCACCAGTGTAGGGAAGAAACAGGGTTACACCTTGAAAAAGGGGCCCCAAATATGTAAATTTCCTTTCCAGCTAGGGACATCACCTATCGGACCCATCTCACCAGTGTAGGGGAAGAAATGGGTTTACGCCTGGAAAAAGGGGCACCAAATATAGAAATATAATTTCCAGCTAGAGACATCACCCATCTGGCCCATCACACCAGTGTAGGGCAAGAAATGGGGTTACACCTGGAAAAAGGGGCCACAAATATAGAAATATCATTTCCAGCTAAGACATGACCCATCTGGCCCATCTCACCAGTGTAGGGGAAGAAACAGGGTTACGCTGGGAAAATGGGGCCCCAAATATAGAAATATAATTTCCAGCAGAGACATCACCCATCTGGCCCACCTCACCAGTGTAGGGGAAGAAACGGATTACACCTGGAAAAAGGGGCCCCAAATATAGCAATATCATTTCCAGCTGGACGCATCACCCATCTGACCGATCTCACCAGTGTAGGGGTTACGCCTGGAAAAAGGGGCCGCACATATAGAAATATAATTTCAAGCTAGAGACATCACCTATCTGACCCATTTCACCAGTGTAGGGGAAGAAACAGGGTTACACCTGGAAAAAGGGGCCCCAAATATGTAAATATCATTTCCAGCTAGGGACATCACCCATCTGGCCCACCTCACCAGTGTAGGGGAATAAATGGGGTTACACTTGGAAAAATGGGTCCCAAATATAGAAATATAATTTCCAGCTAGGGACATCACCCATCTGGCATATCTCACCAGTGTAGGGGAAGAAACTGGGTTTAGCCTGGAAAAAGGGGCCCCAAAGATAGAAATAACATTTCCAGCTAGAGACATCACCCACCTGGCCCACCTCACCAGTGTAGGGGAATAAATGGGGTTACACTTGGAAAAATGGGTCCCAAATATAGAAATATAATTTCCAGCTAGGGACATCACCCATCTGGCATATCTCACCAGTGTAGGTGAAGAAATGGGTTTATGCCTGGAAAAAGGGGCCTCAAATATAGAAATATCATGTCCAGCTGAGAGATCACCCATCTAGCCCACCTCACCAGTGTAGGGGAAGAAACGGGGTTACACCTGGAAAAAGGGGCCCCAAATATAGAAATATAATTTCCTGCTGAGACATCACCCATCTGGCCCACCTCACCAGTGTAGGGGAAGAAACGGATTACACCTGGAAAAAGGGGCCCCAAATATAGCAATATCATTTCCGGCTAGACGCATCACCCATCTGACCAATCTCACCAGTGTAGGGGTTACGCCTGGAAAAAGGGGCCACAAATATAGAAATATAATTTCCAGCTTGAGGCATCACCCATCTGCCCCTTCTCACCGGTGTAGGGGAAGAAACTGGGTTTAGCCAGGAAAAAGGGGCCTCAAATATGTAAATATCATTTCCAGCTAGGGACATCACCCATCTGGCCTATCTCACCAGTGTAGGGGAAGAAATGGGTTTACGCCTCGAAAAAGGGGCACCAAATATAGAAATATCATTTCCAGCGAGAGACATCCCCCATCTGGCCAATCTCACCAGAGTAGTGGAAGACATGGGGTTACGCCTGGAAAAAGGGGCCCCAAATATAGAAATATCATTTCCAGCTGAGACATCACCCATCCAACCTATCTCACCAGTGTAGGGGAAGAAACGGGGTTACACCTGGAAAAAGGGGCCAACAATATAGCAGTATCATTTCCAGCTAGACACATTACCCATCTGACCGATCTCACCAGTGTAGGGGTTATGCCTGGAAAAAGGGGCCACAAATATAGAAATATCATTTCCAGCTAGGGACATCACCCATCTGGCCCATCTCACCAGTGTAGGGGAAGAAATGGGTTTATGCCTGGAAAAAGGGGCCCCAAATATAGAAATATAATTTCCAGTGGGAGACATCCCCCAACTGGCCGATTTCACCAGTGTAGGGGAAGAAACGGGGTTACACTTGGGAAAAGGGGCCCCAAATAAAGAAATATAATTTCAAGCCGAGATATCACCCATCTGCCCATCTCACCACTGTAGGGGAAGAAACAGGGTTACACATGGAAAAATCGGCCCCAAATATATAAATATCATTTCCAGCTAGAGACATCACCCATCTGGCCCATCTCACCAGTGTAGGGGAATAAACTGGGTTAAACCTGGAAAAAGGGGCCACAAATATATAAATATCAATTAAAGCTAGAGACATCACCCATCTGGCCCATCTCACCAGTGGAGGGGAAGAAAGGGGCCCCAAATACAGAAATATAATTTGCAGCTAGGGACATCACCTATCTGGCCCATCTCACCAGTGTAGGGGATGAAACAGGGGTATGCCTGGAAAATGGGACCCCAATAACAGAAATATCATTTCCAGCTAGAGACATCACCCACCTGGCCCATCTCAACAGTGTAGGGGAAGAAATGGGGTTACACCTGGAAAAAGGAGCCCCGGATATAGTAATATCATTTCCAGCTACGGACATCACCCATCTTGCCCACCTCACCGGTGTAGGCGAAGAAACAGGGTTATGCCTAGAAAAATGGGCCCAAAATATAGAAACATTTCCAGCTAGAGACATCACCCATCTGACCCATCTCACCAGTGTAGGGGAAGAAACGGGGTTACACCTGGAAAAAGGGGCCAACAATATAGCAATATCATTACCAGTTAGACGCATCACCCATCTGACCGATCTCACCAGTGTAGGGGTTATGCCTGGAAAAAGTGGCAGCAAATATAGAAATATCATTTCCAGCTAGACGCATCACCCATCTGGCCCATCTCACCAGTGTAGGGGAAGAAACGGGGTTACACCTGGAAAAAGGGTCCCCAAATATAGAAATATCATTTCCAGCTAGAGACATCTCCTATCTGGCCCATCTCACCAGTGAAGGGGAAGAAACGGAGCTACGCATGGAGAAAGGGGCCCCATATATAGAAATATAATTTCCAGCCGAGATATCACCCATCTGCCCATCTCACCAGTGTAGGGGAAGAAACGGGGTTACACCTGGAAAAATCGGCCCAAATATAGAAATATCATTTCCAGCTAGAGACATCACCCATCTGCCCATCTCACCAGTGTAGGGGAAGAAACAGGGTTACACCTGGAAAAAGGTTCCCTGGATATAGAAATATCATTTCCAGCTACAGATATCACCCATCTTGCCCAACTCACCAGTTTAGGCGAAGAAACGGGGTTACGCCTGGATAAATGGGCCCAAAATATAGAAAAATTTCCAGCTAGGGACATCACCCATCTGACCCATCTCACCAGTGTAGGGGAAGAAATGGGGTTACACCTGGAAAAAGGGGCCAACAATATAGCAATATCATTTCCAGCTAGATGCATCACCCATCTGACCGATCTCACCAGTGTTGGTGTTATGCTGGGAAAAAGAGGCCACAAATATAGAAATATAATTTCCAGCTAGGGACATCAGCCATCTTGCCCATCTCACCAGTGTAGGGGAAGAAATGGGTTTACGCCTGAAAAAAGGGCACCAAATATAGAAATGTAATTTCCAGCGAGAGACATCCCCCAACTGGCCGATCTCACCCGTGTAGGGGAAGAAACGGGGTTAACCCTGGAAAAAGGTGCCCCAAATAAAGAAATATAATTTCCAGCCGAGGTATCACCCAACTGGCCGATCTCACCAGTGTAGGGGAAGAAACGGGATTACACCTGGAAAAATCGGCCTTAAATATAGAAATATCATTTACAGCTTGAGACATCGCCCACCTGGCCCATCTCACCAGTGTAGGGCAAGAAATGGGGTTACACCTGGAAAAAGGGGCTACAAATATAGAAAATAAATTTCCAGCGAAAACATCACCCATCTGGCCCATCTCACCGGTGTAGGGGAAGAAACAGGGTTACGCTGGGAAAAAGGGGCCCCAAATGTAGAAATATCATTTCCAGCTACGGACATCCCCCATCTGGCCCATCTCACCAGTGGAGGGGAAGAAAGGGGCCCCAAATACAGAAATATAATTTCCAGCTAGAGACATCACCCACCTGGCCCATCTCACCAGTGTAGGGGAAGAAACAGGGTTACACCTGGAAAAAGGGGCCCCAAATATAGAAATATAATTTCCAGCTACGGACATCACCCATTTTGCCCACCTGACCAGTGTAGGCGAAGCAACAGGGTTCCGCCTGGAAAAATGGGCCCAAAATATAGAAACATTTCCAGCTAGAGACATCACCCATCCGACCCATCTCACCAGTGTAGGGGAAGAAACGGGGTTACACCTGGAAAAAGGGCCAACAATATAGCAATATCATTTCCAGGTAGACACATCACCCATCTGACCGATCTCACCAGTGCAGGGGTTATGCCTGGAAAAAGGGGCCGCAAATATAGAAATATCATTTCCAGCTAGGGACATCACCCATCTGGCCCACCTCATCAGTGTAGGGGAAGAAACGGGGTTACACATGGAAAAAGGGGCCCCAAATATAGAAATATAATTTCCAGCGGGAGACATCCCCCAACTCGCCGATCTCACCAGTGTAGGGGTAGAAACAGAGTTACACCTGGGAAAAGGGGCCCCAAATAAAGAAATAAAATTTCCAGCTAGAGACATCACCCATCTGGCCCATCTCACCAGTGTAGGGGAATAAACTGGTTTAAACCTGGAAAAAGGGGCCACAAATATATAAATATCATTTCCAGCTAGAGACATCACCCATCTGGCCCATCTCACCAGTGTAGGGGAATAAACTGGGTTACACCTGGAAAAAGGGGCCCCAAATATAGAAATATCATTTCCAGCTACGGACATCCCCCATCTGTCCCATCTCACCAGTGGAGGGGAAGAAAGGGGCCCCAAATACAGAAATATATTTCCTGCTAATGACATCACCTATCTGGCCCATCTCACCAGTGTAGGGGAAGAAACAGGGGTACGCCTGGAAAATGGGGCCCCAATAACAGAAATATCATTTCCAGCTAGAGACATCACCCACCTGGCCCATCTCAACAGTGTAGGGGAAGAAATGGGGTTACACCTGGAAAAAGGTGCCCCAGATATAGAAATATCATTTCCAGCTAGAGACATCACCCATCTTGCCCACCTCACCAGTGTAGGGGAAGAAACGGGGATACGCCTGGAAAACGGGCCCCCAAATACAGAAATATCATTTCCAGCTAGAGACATCACCCACCTGGCCCATCTCACCAGTGTAGGTGAAGAAACAGGGTTACACCTGGAAAAAAGGGCCCCAAATATAGAAATATAATTTCCAACTGAGACATCACCCATCTGGCACACCTCACCAGTGTAGGGGAAGAAAAGGAGTTACAGCTGGAAAAAGTGGCCCCAAATATAGAAATATAATTTCCAGCTAGAGACATCACCCACATGGCCCATCTCACCTGTGTAGGGGAAGAAACGGGATTACACCTGGAAAAAGGTGCCCCGGATATAGAAATATCATATCCAGCTATGGACATCACCCATCTTGCCCACCTGACCAGTGTAGGGGAAGAAACGGGGTTACGCCTGGAAAAAGAGGCCCCAAATATAGAAATATTTCCAGCTAGAGACATTACCCATTCGACCCATCTCACCAGTGTAGGGGAAGAAACGGGGTTACACCTGGAAAAAGGGACCCAAATATAGAAATATCATTTCCAGCTAGAGACATCACCCACCTGGCCCATCTCACCAGTGTAGGGGAAGAAATGGGATTACACCTGGAAAAAGGGGCCCCAAATATAGAAATATCATTTCCAGGCAGAGACATCACCCATCTGCCCCTTCTCACCGGTGTAGGAGAAGAAACGGGCTTTAGCTTGGAAAAAGGGTCCCCAAATATAGAAATATCATTTCGAGCTAGAGACATCACTCATCTGGCCCATCTCACCAGTTGAGGGGAAGAAAAGGGTATACGCCTGGAAAAAGGGGCTTCAAATATAGAAATATTATTTCCAGCTAGAGACATCACCTATCTGGCCCATCTCACCAGTGTAGGGGAATAAACGGGGTTACACCTGGAAAAAGGGGTCCCAAATATATAAATATCATTTCCAGCTAGAGACATCACCCATCTGGCCCATATCACCAGTGGAGGGGAAGAAATGGGGTTACACCTGTAAAAAGGTGCCCTGGATATAGAAATACCATTTCCAGCTACGGACATCACCCATCTTGCCCACCTCACCAGTGTAGGCGAAGAAACAGGGTTACACCTGGGAAAAGGGGCCCCAAATATAGAAATATTATTTCCAGGTAAGACATCACCCATCTGGCCGACCTCACCAGTGTAGGGGAAGAAATGGGGTTACACCTGGAAAAAGGGGCCCCAAATATAGAAATATCATTTCCAGCTGGAGACATCACCCACCCGGCCCATATCACCAGTGGAGGGGAAGACATGTAGTTACACCTGGAAAAAGGTACCCTGGATATAGAAATATAATTTCCAGCTACGGACATCACCCATCTTGCCCACCTCACCAGTGTAGGCGAAGAAACAGGGTTACGCCTGGAAAAATGGGTCCAAAATCTAGAAACATTTCCAGCTAGAGACATCACCCATCCGACCCATCTCACCAGTGTAGGGGAAGAAACGGGGTTACACCTGGAAAAAGGGGCCAACAATATAGCAATACCATTTCCAGCTAGACACATTACTCATCTGACCGATCTCACCAGTGTAGGGGTTATAGCTGGAAAAAGGGGCAGCAAATATAGAAATATCATTTCCAGCTAGAGACATCACCCATCTGGCCCATCTCACCAGTGTAGGGGAAGAAATGGGTTTACGCATGGAAAAAGGGGCCCCAAATATAGAAATATAATTTCCAGTGGGAGACATCCCCCAACTGGCCGATCTCACCAGTGTAGGGGAAGAAACGGGGTTACACCTGGGAAAAGGGGCCCCAAATAAAGAAATATAATATCAAGCCGAGATATCACCCATCTGCCCATCTCACCACTGTAGGGGAAGAAACGGGGTTACACATGGAAAAATCGGCCCCAAATATATAAATATCATTTCCAGCTAGAGACATCACCCATCTGGCCCATCTCACCAGTGTAGGGGAATAAACTGGGTTAAACCTGGAAAAAGGGGCCACAAATATATAAATATCATTTTCAGCTAGAGACATCACCCATCTGGCCCATCTCACCAGTGTAGGGGAATAAACTGGGTTACACCTGGAAAAAGGGGCCACAAATATAGAAATATCATTTCCAGCTAGGGACATCACCCATCTGGCCCATCTCACCAGTGTAGGGGAAGAAATGGGTTTATGCCTGGAAAAAGGGGCCCCAAATATAGAAATATAATTTCCAGTGGGAGACATCCCCCAACTGGCCGATTTCACCAGTGTAGGGGAAGAAACGGGGTTACACTTGGGAAAAGGGGCCCCAAATAAAGAAATATAATTTCAAGCCGAGATATCACCCATCTGCCCATCTCACCACTGTAGGGGAAGAAACAGGGTTACACATGGAAAAATCGGCCCCAAATATATAAATATCATTTCCAGCTAGAGACATCACCCATCTGGCCCATCTCACCAGTGTAGGGGAATAAACTGGGTTAAACCTGGAAAAAGGGGCCACAAATATATAAATATCAATTAAAGCTAGAGACATCACCCATCTGGCCCATCTCACCAGTGGAGGGGAAGAAAGGGGCCCCAAATACAGAAATATAATTTGCAGCTAGGGACATCACCTATCTGGCCCATCTCACCAGTGTAGGGGATGAAACAGGGGTATGCCTGGAAAATGGGACCCCAATAACAGAAATATCATTTCCAGCTAGAGACATCACCCACCTGGCCCATCTCAACAGTGTAGGGGAAGAAATGGGGTTACACCTGGAAAAAGGAGCCCCGGATATAGTAATATCATTTCCAGCTACGGACATCACCCATCTTGCCCACCTCACCAGTGTAGGCGAAGAAACAGGGTTATGCCTAGAAAAATGGGCCCAAAATATAGAAACATTTCCAGCTAGAGACATCACCCATCTGACCCATCTCACCAGTGTAGGGGAAGAAACGGGGTTACACCTGGAAAAAGGGGCCAACAATATAGCAATATCATTACCAGTTAGACGCATCACCCATCTGACCGATCTCACCAGTGTAGGGGTTATGCCTGGAAAAAGTGGCAGCAAATATAGAAATATCATTTCCAGCTAGACGCATCACCCATCTGGCCCATCTCACCAGTGTAGGGGAAGAAACGGGGTTACACCTGGAAAAAGGGTCCCCAAATATAGAAATATCATTTCCAGCTAGAGACATCTCCTATCTGGCCCATCTCACCAGTGAAGGGGAAGAAACGGAGCTACGCATGGAGAAAGGGGCCCCATATATAGAAATATAATTTCCAGATTTCCAGCCGAGATATCACCCATCTGCCCATCTCACCAGTGTAGGGGAAGAAACGGGGTTACACCTGGAAAAATCGGCCCAAATATAGAAATATCATTTCCAGCTAGAGACATCACCCATCTGCCCATCTCACCAGTGTAGGGGAAGAAACAGGGTTACACCTGGAAAAAGGTTCCCTGGATATAGAAATATCATTTCCAGCTACAGATATCACCCATCTTGCCCAACTCACCAGTTTAGGCGAAGAAACGGGGTTACGCCTGGATAAATGGGCCCAAAATATAGAAAAATTTCCAGCTAGGGACATCACCCATCTGACCCATCTCACCAGTGTAGGGGAAGAAATGGGGTTACACCTGGAAAAAGGGGCCAACAATATAGCAATATCATTTCCAGCTAGATGCATCACCCATCTGACCGATCTCACCAGTGTTGGTGTTATGCTGGGAAAAAGAGGCCACAAATATAGAAATATAATTTCCAGCTAGGGACATCAGCCATCTTGCCCATCTCACCAGTGTAGGGGAAGAAATGGGTTTACGCCTGAAAAAAGGGCACCAAATATAGAAATGTAATTTCCAGCTAGAGACATCACCCATCTGACCCATCTCACCAGTGTAGGGGAAGAAACGGGGTTACACCTGGAAAAAGGGGCCAACAATATAGCAATATCATTACCAGTTAGACGCATCACCCATCTGACCGATCTCACCAGTGTAGGGGTTATGCCTGGAAAAAGTGGCAGCAAATATAGAAATATCATTTCCAGCTAGACGCATCACCCATCTGGCCCATCTCACCAGTGTAGGGGAAGAAACGGGGTTACACCTGGAAAAAGGGTCCCCAAATATAGAAATATCATTTCCAGCTAGAGACATCTCCTATCTGGCCCATCTCACCAGTGAAGGGGAAGAAACGGAGCTACGCATGGAGAAAGGGGCCCCATATATAGAAATATAATTTCCAGCCGAGATATCACCCATCTGCCCATCTCACCAGTGTAGGGGAAGAAACGGGGTTACACCTGGAAAAATCGGCCCAAATATAGAAATATCATTTCCAGCTAGAGACATCACCCATCTGCCCATCTCACCAGTGTAGGGGAAGAAACAGGGTTACACCTGGAAAAAGGTTCCCTGGATATAGAAATATCATTTCCAGCTACAGATATCACCCATCTTGCCCAACTCACCAGTTTAGGCGAAGAAACGGGGTTACGCCTGGATAAATGGGCCCAAAATATAGAAAAATTTCCAGCTAGGGACATCACCCATCTGACCCATCTCACCAGTGTAGGGGAAGAAATGGGGTTACACCTGGAAAAAGGGGCCAACAATATAGCAATATCATTTCCAGCTAGATGCATCACCCATCTGACCGATCTCACCAGTGTTGGTGTTATGCTGGGAAAAAGAGGCCACAAATATAGAAATATAATTTCCAGCTAGGGACATCAGCCATCTTGCCCATCTCACCAGTGTAGGGGAAGAAATGGGTTTACGCCTGAAAAAAGGGCACCAAATATAGAAATGTAATTTCCAGCGAGAGACATCCCCCAACTGGCCGATCTCACCCGTGTAGGGGAAGAAACGGGGTTAACCCTGGAAAAAGGTGCCCCAAATAAAGAAATATAATTTCCAGCCGAGATATCACCCAACTGGCCGATCTCACCAGTGTAGGGGAAGAAACGGGATTACACCTGGAAAAATCGGCCTTAAATATAGAAATATCATTTACAGCTTGAGACATCGCCCACCTGGCCCATCTCACCAGTGTAGGGCAAGAAATGGGGTTACACCTGGAAAAAGGGGCTACAAATATAGAAAATAAATTTCCAGCTAAAACATCACCCATCTGGCCCATCTCACCGGTGTAGGGGAAGAAACAGGGTTACGCTGGGAAAAAGGGGCCCCAAATGTAGAAATATCATTTCCAGCTACGGACATCCCCCATCTGGCCCATCTCACCAGTGGAGGGGAAGAAAGGGGCCCCAAATACAGAAATATAATTTCCAGCTAGAGACATCACCCACCTGGCCGTTCTCACCAGTGTAGGGGAAGAAACAGGGTTACACCTGGAAAAAGGGGCCCCAAATATAGAAATATAATTTCCAGCTACGGACATCACCCATTTTGCCCACCTGACCAGTGTAGGCGAAGCAACAGGGTTCCGCCTGGAAAAATGGGCCCAAAATATAGAAACATTTCCAGCTAGAGACATCACCCATCCGACCCATCTCACCAGTGTAGGGGAAGAAACGGGGTTACACCTGGAAAAAGGGCCAACAATATAGCAATATCATTTCCAGGTAGACACATCACCCATCTGACCGATCTCACCAGTGCAGGGGTTATGCCTGGAAAAAGGGGCCGCAAATATAGAAATATCATTTCCAGCTAGGGACATCACCCATCTGGCCCACCTCATCAGTGTAGGGGAAGAAACGGGGTTACACATGGAAAAAGGGGCCCCAAATATAGAAATATAATTTCCAGCGGGAGACATCCCCCAACTCGCCGATCTCACCAGTGTAGGGGTAGAAACAGAGTTACACCTGGGAAAAGGGGCCCCAAATAAAGAAATAAAATTTCCAGCTAGAGACATCACCCATCTGGCCCATCTCACCAGTGTAGGGGAATAAACTGGTTTAAACCTGGAAAAAGGGGCCACAAATATATAAATATCATTTCCAGCTAGAGACATCACCCATCTGGCCCATCTCACCAGTGTAGGAGAATAAACTGGGTTACACCTGGAAAAAGGGGCCCCAAATATAGAAATATCATTTCCAGCTACGGACATCCCCCATCTGTCCCATCTCACCAGTGGAGGGGAAGAAAGGGGCCCCAAATACAGAAATATATTTCCAGCTAATGACATCACCTATCTGGCCCATCTCACCAGTGTAGGGGAAGAAACAGGGGTACGCCTGGAAAATGGGGCCCCAATAACAGAAATATCATTTCCAGCTAGAGACATCACCCACCTGGCCCATCTCAACAGTGTAGGGGAAGAAATGGGGTTACACCTGGAAAAAGGTGCCCCAGATATAGAAATATCATTTCCAGCTAGAGACATCACCCATCTTGCCCACCTCACCAGTGTAGGGGAAGAAACGGGGATACGCCTGGAAAACGGGCCCCCAAATACAGAAATATCATTTCCAGCTAGAGACATCACCCACCTGGCCCATCTCACCAGGGTAGGTGAAGAAACAGGGTTACACCTGGAAAAAAGGGCCCCAAATATAGAAATATAATTTCCAACTGAGACATCACCCATCTGGCACACCTCACCAGTGTAGGGGAAGAAAAGGAGTTACAGCTGGAAAAAGTGGCCCCAAATATAGAAATATAATTTCCAGCTAGAGACATCACCCACATGGCCCATCTCACCTGTGTAGGGGAAGAAACGGGATTACACCTGGAAAAAGGTGCCCCGGATATAGAAATATCATATCCAGCTATGGACATCACCCATCTTGCCCACCTGACCAGTGTAGGGGAAGAAACGGGGTTACGCCTGGAAAAAGAGGCCCCAAATATAGAAATATTTCCAGCTAGAGACATTACCCATTCAACCCATCTCACCAGTGTAGGGGAAGAAACGGGGTTACACCTGGAAAAAGGGACCCAAATATAGAAATATCATTTCCAGCTAGAGACATCACCCACCTGGCCCATCTCACCAGTGTAGGGGAAGAAATGGGGTTACACCTGGAAAAAGGGGCCCCAAATATAGAAATATCATTTCCAGGCAGAGACATCACCCATCTGCCCCTTCTCACCGGTGTAGGAGAAGAAACGGGCTTTAGCTTGGAAAAAGGGTCCCCAAATATAGAAATATCATTTCGAGCTAGAGACGTCACTCATCTGGCCCATCTCACCAGTTGAGGGGAAGAAAAGGGTATACGCCTGGAAAAAGGGGCTTCAAATATAGAAATATTATTTCCAGCTAGAGACATCACCTATCTGGCCCATCTCACCAGTGTAGGGGAATAAACGGGGTTACACCTGGAAAAAGGGGTCCCAAATATATAAATATCATTTCCAGCTAGAGACATCACCCATCTGGCCCATATCACCAGTGGAGGGGAAGAAATGGGGTTACACCTGTAAAAAGGTGCCCTGGATATAGAAATACCATTTCCAGCTACGGACATCACCCATCTTGCCCACCTCACCAGTGTAGGCGAAGAAACAGGGTTACACCTGGGAAAAGGGGCCCCAAATATAGAAATATTATTTCCAGGTAAGACATCACCCATCTGGCCGACCTCACCAGTGTAGGGGAAGAAACGGGGTTACACCTGGAAAAAGGGGCCCCAAATATAGAAATATCATTTCCAGCTGGAGACATCACCCACCCGGCCCATATCACCAGTGGAGGGGAAGACATGTAGTTACACCTGGAAAAAGGTACCCTGGATATAGAAATATAATTTCCAGCTACGGACATCACCCATCTTGCCCACCTCACCAGTGTAGGCGAAGAAACAGGGTTACGCCTGGAAAAATGGGTCCAAAATCTAGAAACATTTCCAGCTAGAGACATCACCCATCCGACCCATCTCACCAGTGTAGGGGAAGAAACGGGGTTACACCTGGAAAAAGGGGCCAACAATATAGCAATACCATTTCCAGCTAGACACATTACTCATCTGACCGATCTCACCAGTGTAGGGGTTATAGCTGGAAAAAGGGGCAGCAAATATAGAAATATCATTTCCAGCTAGAGACATCACCCATCTGGCCCATCTCACCAGTGTAGGGGAAGAAATGGGTTTACGCATGGAAAAAGGGGCCCCAAATATAGAAATATAATTTCCAGTGGGAGACATCCCCCAACTGGCCGATCTCACCAGTGTAGGGGAAGAAACGGGGTTACACCTGGGAAAAGGGGCCCCAAATAAAGAAATATAATATCAAGCCGAGATATCACCCATCTGCCCATCTCACCACTGTAGGGGAAGAAACGGGGTTACACATGGAAACATCGGCCCCAAATATATAAATATCATTTCCAGCTAGAGACATCACCCATCTGGCCCATCTCACCAGTGTAGGGGAATAAACTGGGTTAAACCTGGAAAAAGGGGCCACAAATATATAAATATCATTTTCAGCTAGAGACATCACCCATCTGGCCCATCTCACCAGTGTAGGGGAATAAACTGGGTTACACCTGGAAAAAGGGGCCACAAATATAGAAATATCATTTCCAGCTAGAGACATCACCTATCTGGCCCATCTCACCAGTGTAGGGGAAGAAACAGGGGTACGCCTGGAAAATGGGACCCCAATAAAAGAAATATAATTTCCAGCTAGAGACATCACCCACCTGGCCCATCTCAACAGTGTAGGGGAAGAAATGGGGTTACACATGGAAAAAGGAGCCCCGGATATAGAAATATCATTTCCAGCTAGAGACATCACCTATCTGGCCCATCTCACCAGTGTAGGTGAAGAAACGGGGTTTCTCCTGGATAAATGGGCCCAAAATATAGAAACATTTCCAGTTAGGGACATCACCCATCTGACCCATCTCACCAGTGTAGGGGAAGAAATGGAGTTACACCTGGAAAAAGGGGCCAACAATATAGCAATATCATTTCTAGCTAGATGCATCACCCATCTGACCGATCTCACCAGTGTTGGTTTTATGCCTGGAAAAAGGGGCCACAAATATAGAAATATAATTTCCAGCTAGGGACATCAGCCATCTTGCCCATCTCACCAGTGTAGGGGAAGAAATGGGTTTACGCCTGAAAAAAGGGCATCAAATATAGAAATGTAATTTCCAGCGAGGGACATCCCCCAACTGGCCAATCTCACCCGTGTAGGGGAAGAAACGGGGTTACACCTGGAAAAAGGGGCTACAAATATAGAAAATAAATTTCCAGCTAAGACATCACCCATCTGGCCCATCTCACCGGTGTAGGGGAAGAAACAGGGTTACGCTGGGAAAAAGGGGCCCCAAATATAGAAATATCATTTCCAGCTACGGACATCCCCCATCTGGCCCATCTCACCAGTGGAGGGGAAGAAAGGGGCCCCAAATACAGAAATATCATTTCCAGCTAGAGACATCACCCACCTGGCCCATCTCACCAGTGTAGGGGAAGAAACAGGGTTACACCTGGAAAAAGGGGCCCCAAATATAGAAATATAATTTCCAGCCTCGGACATCACCCATTTTGCCCACCTGACCAGTGTAGGCGAAGAAACAGGGTTCCGCCTGGAAAAATGGGCCCAAAATATAGAAACATTTCCAGCTAGAGACATCACCCATCCGACCCATCTCACCAGTGTAGGGGAAGAAAACGGTGTTACACCTGGAAAAAGGGGCCAACAATATAGCAATATCATTTCCATGTAGACACATCACCCATCTGACCGATCTCACCAGTGCAGGGGTTATGCATGGAAAAAGGGGCCGCAAATATAGAAATATTTCCAGCTAGGTATCAGACCCACCTCATCAGTGTAGGGGAAGAAACGGGGTTACACATGGAAAAAGGGGCCCCAAATATAGAAATATAATTTCCAGCGGGAGACATCCCCCAACTCGCCGATCTCACCAGTGTAGGAGAAGAAACAGAGTTACACCTGGGAAAAGGGGCCCCAAATAAAGAAATATAATTTCCAGCTAGAGACATCACCCATCGGCCCATCTCACCAGTGTAGGGGAATAAACTGGGTTAAACCTGGAAAAAGGGGCCACAAATATATAAATATCATTTCCAGCTAGAGACATCACCCATCTGGCACATCTCACCAGTGTAAGGGAATAAACTGGGTTACACCTGGAAAAAGGGGCCACAAATACAGAAATATAATTTCCAGCTAATGACATCACCTATCTGGCCCATCTCACCAGTGTAGGGGAAGAAACAGGGGTACGCCTGGAAAATGGGGCCCCAATAACAGAAATATAATTTCCAGCTAGAGACATCACCCACCTGGCCCATCTCAACAGTGTAGGGGAAGAAATGGGGTTACACCTGGAAAAAGGTGCCCCGGATATAGAAATATCATTTCCAGCTAGAGACATCACCCATCTTGCCCACCTCACCAGTGTAGGGGAAGAACCGGGGTTACACCTGGAAAAAGGGGCCAAGAATATAGCAATATCATTTCCAGCTAGGGACATCACCCATCTGGCCCTTCTCATCAGTGTAGGGGAAGAAACGGGGTTACACCTGGAAAAAGAGGCCCCAAATAAAGAAATATAATGTCCAGCCGAGATATCACCCATCTGCCCATCTCACCAGTGTAGGGGAAGAAACGGGGTTACACCTGGAAAGATTGGCCTCAAATATAGAAATATCATTTACAGCTTGAGACATCGCCCACCTGGCCCATCTCACCAGTGGAGGGGAAGAAAGGGGCCCCAAATACAGAAATATAATTTCCAGCTAGAAACATCACCCACATGGCCCATCTCACCAGTGTAGGGGAAGAAACAGGATTACACCTGGAAAAAGGTTCCCCGGATATAGAAATATCATTTCCAGCTACAGATATCAGCCATCTTGCCCACCTCACCAGTGTAGGCAAAGAAACGGGGTTACGCCTGGATAAATGGGCCCAAAATATAGAAACATTTCCAGCTAGAGACATCACCCATCTGACCCATCTCAACAGTGTAGGGGAAGAAATGGGGTTACACATGGAAAAAGGAGCCCCGGATATAGAAATATCATTTCCAGCTAGAGACATCACCTATCTGGCCCATCTCACCAGTGTAGGTGAAGAAACGGGGTTTCTCCTGGATAAATGGGCCCAAAATATAGAAACATTTCCAGTTAGGGACATCACCCATCTGACCCATCTCACCAGTGTAGGGGAAGAAATGGAGTTACACCTGGAAAAAGGGGCCAACAATATAGCAATATCATTTCTAGCTAGATGCATCACCCATCTGACCGATCTCACCAGTGTTGGTTTTATGCCTGGAAAAAGGGGCCACAAATATAGAAATATAATTTCCAGCTAGGGACATCAGCCATCTTGCCCATCTCACCAGTGTAGGGGAAGAAATGGGTTTACGCCTGAAAAAAGGGCATCAAATATAGAAATGTAATTTCCAGCGAGGGACATCCCCCAACTGGCCAATCTCACCCGTGTAGGGGAAGAAACGGGGTTACACCTGGAAAAAGGGGCTACAAATATAGAAAATAAATTTCCAGCTAAGACATCACCCATCTGGCCCATCTCACCGGTGTAGGGGAAGAAACAGGGTTACGCTGGGAAAAAGGGGCCCCAAATATAGAAATATCATTTCCAGCTACGGACATCCCCCATCTGGCCCATCTCACCAGTGGAGGGGAAGAAAGGGGCCCCAAATACAGAAATATCATTTCCAGCTAGAGACATCACCCACCTGGCCCATCTCACCAGTGTAGGGGAAGAAACAGGGTTACACCTGGAAAAAGGGGCCCCAAATATAGAAATATAATTTCCAGCCTCGGACATCACCCATTTTGCCCACCTGACCAGTGTAGGCGAAGAAACAGGGTTCCGCCTGGAAAAATGGGCCCAAAATATAGAAACATTTCCAGCTAGAGACATCACCCATCCGACCCATCTCACCAGTGTAGGGGAAGAAAACGGTGTTACACCTGGAAAAAGGGGCCAACAATATAGCAATATCATTTCCATGTAGACACATCACCCATCTGACCGATCTCACCAGTGCAGGGGTTATGCATGGAAAAAGGGGCCGCAAATATAGAAATATTTCCAGCTAGAGACATCACCCATCGGCCCATCTCACCAGTGTAGGGGAATAAACTGGGTTAAACCTGGAAAAAGGGGCCACAAATATATAAATATCATTTCCAGCTAGAGACATCACCCATCTGGCACATCTCACCAGTGTAAGGGAATAAACTGGGTTACACCTGGAAAAAGGGGCCACAAATACAGAAATATAATTTCCAGCTAATGACATCACCTATCTGGCCCATCTCACCAGTGTAGGGGAAGAAACAGGGGTACGCCTGGAAAATGGGGCCCCAATAACAGAAATATAATTTCCAGCTAGAGACATCACCCACCTGGCCCATCTCAACAGTGTAGGGGAAGAAATGGGGTTACACCTGGAAAAAGGTGCCCCGGATATAGAAATATCATTTCCAGCTAGAGACATCACCCATCTTGCCCACCTCACCAGTGTAGGGGAAGAACCGGGGTTACACCTGGAAAAAGGGGCCAAGAATATAGCAATATCATTTCCAGCTAGGGACATCACCCATCTGGCCCTTCTCATCAGTGTAGGGGAAGAAACGGGGTTACACCTGGAAAAAGAGGCCCCAAATAAAGAAATATAATGTCCAGCCGAGATATCACCCATCTGCCCATCTCACCAGTGTAGGGGAAGAAACGGGGTTACACCTGGAAAGATTGGCCTCAAATATAGAAATATCATTTACAGCTTGAGACATCGCCCACCTGGCCCATCTCACCAGTGGAGGGGAAGAAAGGGGCCCCAAATACAGAAATATAATTTCCAGCTAGAAACATCACCCACATGGCCCATCTCACCAGTGTAGGGGAAGAAACAGGATTACACCTGGAAAAAGGTTCCCCGGATATAGAAATATCATTTCCAGCTACAGATATCAGCCATCTTGCCCACCTCACCAGTGTAGGCAAAGAAACGGGGTTACGCCTGGATAAATGGGCCCAAAATATAGAAACATTTCCAGCTAGAGACATCACCCATCTGACCCATCTCAACTGTGTAGGGGAAGAAATGGGGTTACACCTGGAAAAAGGGGCCAACAATATAGCAATATCATTTCCATCTAGATGCATCACCCATCTGACAGATCTAACCAGTGTTGGCGTTATGCCTGGAAAAAAGGGCCACACATATAGAAATATAATTTCCAGCTAGGGACATCAGCCATCTGGCCCATCTCACCAGTGTAGGGGAAGAAATGGGTTTACGCCTGAAAAAGGGGCACCAAATATAGAAAGGTAATTTCCAGCGAGAGACATCCCCCAACTGGCCGATCTCACCCGTGTAGGGGAAGAAACGGGGTTACACCTGGAAAAAGGTGCCCCAAATAAAGAAATATAATTTCCAGCCGAGATATCACCCAACTAGCCGATCTCACCAGTGTAGGGGAAGAAACGGGATTACACCTGGAAAAATCGGCCTTAAATATAGAAATATCATTTACAGCTTAAGACATCGCCCACCTGGCCCATATCACCAGTGTAGGGCAAGAAATGGGGTACACCTGGAAAAAGTGGCTACAAATATAGAAATATAATTTCCAGCTAAGACATCACCCATCTGGCCCATCTCACCAGTTTAGGGCAAGAAATGGGGTTACACCTGGTAAACTGGGACACAAATATAGAAATATCATTTCCAGCTAAGACATCAGCCATCTGGCCCATCTAACCAGTGTAGGGGAAGAAACAGGGTTACGCCTGGAAAATAGGGGCCCCAAATATGGAAATAGCATTTTCAACCAGGGACATCACCCATCTGGCCCATCTCACCAGTGTAGGGGAAGACATGGGGTTATGCCTGGAAAAAGGGGCCCCAAATATAGAAATATAATTTCCAGCTAGAGACATCACCCATCTGGCCTATCACCCCAGGATAGGAGAAGAAACGGGTTTGACCTGGAAAAAGGGGCCAAAAATATAGAAATATCATTTCCAGCAGAGACATCACCCATCTGGCCTATCTGACCAGTGTAGGGGAAGAAACAGGGTTATGCCTGGATAAAAGGGGCCCCAAATACAGAATTATTATTTCCAACTAGAGACTTCACCCACCTGGCCCATCTCACCAGTGTATGGGAAGAAACGGGGTCACACCTGGAAAAAGGGGCCCCAAATACAGAAATATCATTTCCAGCTGAGACATCACCCATCTGGCCCACCTCACCAGTGTAGGGGAAGAAATGGATTACACCTGGAAAAATGGGCCCAAAATATAGCAATATCATTTCCGGCTAGACGCATAACCCATCTGACCACTCTCACCAGTGTAGGGGTTACGCCTGGAAAAAGGGGCCGCAAACAGAAATATAATTTCCAGCTAGACACATCACCTATCTGACCCATCTCACCAGTGTAGGGGAAGAAACAGGGTTACACCTGGAAAAAGAGTCCCCAAATATGTAAATATCATTTCCAGCTAGAGACATCACCCATCTGGCCCATCCCACCAGTGTAGGGGAAGAAATGGGTTACACCTTGAAAAAGGGGCCCCAAATATGTAAATTTCATTTCCAGCTAGGGACATCACCTATCCGACCCACCTCATCAGTGTAGGGAAGAAACAGGGTTACACCTTGAAAAAGGGGCACCAAATATAGAAATATAATTTCCAGCTAGAGACATCACCCATCTGGCCCATCACACCAGTGTAGGGCAAGAAATGGGGTTACACCTGGAAAAAGGGGCCACAAATATAGAAATATTATTTCCAGCTAAGACATCACCCATCTGGCCCATCTCACCAGTTTAGGGGAAGAAACAGGGTTAGACCTGGAAAAAGGGGCCCCAAATATAGAAATAACATTTCCAGCTTGAGACTTCACCCATCTGGCCCACCTCACCATTCGAGGGGAAGAAACGGATTACAACTGGAAAAAGGGGCTCCAAATATAGCAATATCATTTCCGGCTGGACGCATCACCCATCTGACCAATCTCACCAGTGTAGGGGTTACGCCTGGAAAAAGGGGCCGCAAATATAGACATATAATTTCAAGCTAGAAACATTACCTATCTGACCCATCTCACCAGTGTAGGGGAAGAAACAGGGTTACACCTGGAAAAAGGGGCCCAAAATAAAATATGTAAATATCATTTCCAGCTAGGGACATCACCCATCTAGCCTATCTCACCAGTGTAGGGGAAGAAAAAGGGTTACACTGGGAAAAAGGGGCCCCAAATATAGAAATATATTTTCTAGCAAGAGACATCACCCATCTTCCCCTTCTCACGAGTGTAGGGGAAGAAATGGGTTTAGCCTGGAAAAAGGGGCCCCAAATATAGAAATAACATTTCCAGCTAGAGACATCACCCATCTGGCCCACCTCACCAGTGTAGGGGAAGAAACGGGGTTACACCTGGAAAAAGGGGCCCCGATATAGAAATATCATGTCCAGCTAGGGACATCACCCATCTGGCCCACCTCACGAGTGTAGTGGATGAAACAGGGTTACACCTGGAAAAAGAGGCCCCAAATATAGAAATATCATTTCTAGCTGAGACATAACCCATCTGGCCCACCTCACCAGTGTAGGGGAAGAAACGGGGTTACACCTGGAAAAAGGGGCCCCAAATATAGAAATATCATTTCCAGCTGAGACATCACCCATCTGGCCCACCTCACCAGTGTAGGGGAAGAAACGGGGATACGCCTGGAAAACGGGCCCCCAAATACAGAAATATCATTTCCAGCTAGAGACATCACCCACCTGGCCCATCTCACCAGTGTAGGTGAAGAAACAGGGTTACACCTGGAAAAAAGGGCCCCAAATATAGAAATATAATTTCCAACTGAGACATCACCCATCTGGCACACCTCACCAGTGTAGGGGAAGAAAAGGAGTTACAGCTGGAAAAAGTGGCCCCAAATATAGAAATATAATTTCCAGCTAGAGACATCACCCACATGGCCCATCTCACCTGTGTAGGGGAAGAAACGGGATTACACCTGGAAAAAGGTGCCCCGGATATAGAAATATCATATCCAGCTATGGACATCACCCATCTTGCCCACCTGACCAGTGTAGGGGAAGAAACGGGGTTACGCCTGGAAAAAGAGGCCCCAAATATAGAAATATTTCCAGCTAGAGACATTACCCATTCGACCCATCTCACCAGTGTAGGGGAAGAAACGGGGTTACACCTGGAAAAAGGGACCCAAATATAGAAATATCATTTCCAGCTAGAGACATCACCCACCTGGCCCATCTCACCAGTGTAGGGGAAGAAATGGGGTTACACCTGGAAAAAGGGGCCCCAAATATAGAAATATCATTTCCAGGCAGAGACATCACCCATCTGCCCCTTCTCACCGGTGTAGGAGAAGAAACGGGCTTTAGCTTGGAAAAAGGGTCCCCAAATATAGAAATATCATTTCGAGCTAGAGACGTCACTCATCTGGCCCATCTCACCAGTTGAGGGGAAGAAAAGGGTATACGCCTGGAAAAAGGGGCTTCAAATATAGAAATATTATTTCCAGCTAGAGACATCACCTATCTGGCCCATCTCACCAG
The DNA here is from genome assembly GCF_040938575.1 of Ambystoma mexicanum. NCBI lineage: Eukaryota > Metazoa > Chordata > Amphibia > Caudata > Ambystomatidae > Ambystoma > Ambystoma mexicanum. The sequence goes on along the minus strand of NC_090924.1, from coordinate 1,466,352,777 downwards.
TGTAGGGGAATAAACGGGGTTACACCTGGAAAAAGGGGTCCCAAATATATAAATATCATTTCCAGCTAGAGACATCACCCATCTGGCCCATATCACCAGTGGAGGGGAAGAAATGGGGTTACACCTGTAAAAAGGTGCCCTGGATATAGAAATACCATTTCCAGCTACGGACATCACCCATCTTGCCCACCTCACCAGTGTAGGCGAAGAAACAGGGTTACACCTGGGAAAAGGGGCGCCAAATATAGAAATATTATTTCCAGGTAAGACATCACCCATCTGGCCGACCTCACCAGTGTAGGGGAAGAAACGGGGTTACACCTGGAAAAAGGGGCCCCAAATATAGAAATATCATTTCCAGCTGGAGACATCACCCACCCGGCCCATATCACCAGTGGAGGGGAAGACATGTAGTTACACCTGGAAAAAGGTACCCTGGATATAGAAATATAATTTCCAGCTACGGACATCACCCATCTTGCCCACCTCACCAGTGTAGGCGAAGAAACAGGGTTACGCCTGGAAAAATGGGTCCAAAATCTAGAAACATTTCCAGCTAGAGACATCACCCATCCGACCCATCTCACCAGTGTAGGGGAAGAAACGGGGTTACACCTGGAAAAAGGGGCCAACAATATAGCAATACCATTTCCAGCTAGACACATTACTCATCTGACCGATCTCACCCGTGTAGGGGTTATAGCTGGAAAAAGGGGCAGCAAATATAGAAATATCATTTCCAGCTAGAGACATCACCCATCTGGCCCATCTCACCAGTGTAGGGGAAGAAATGGGTTTACGCATGGAAAAAGGGGCCCCAAATATAGAAATATAATTTCCAGTGGGAGACATCCCCCAACTGGCCGATCTCACCAGTGTAGGGGAAGAAACGGGGTTACACCTGGGAAAAGGGGCCCCAAATAAAGAAATATAATATCAAGCCGAGATATCACCCATCTGCCCATCTCACCACTGTAGGGGAAGAAACGGGGTTACACATGGAAACATCGGCCCCAAATATATAAATATCATTTCCAGCTAGAGACATCACCCATCTGGCCCATCTCACCAGTGTAGGGGAATAAACTGGGTTAAACCTGGAAAAAGGGGCCACAAATATATAAATATCATTTTCAGCTAGAGACATCACCCATCTGGCCCATCTCACCAGTGTAGGGGAATAAACTGGGTTACACCTGGAAAAAGGGGCCACAAATATAGAAATATCATTTCCAGCTAGAGACATCACCTATCTGGCCCATCTCACCAGTGTAGGGGAAGAAACAGGGGTACGCCTGGAAAATGGGACCCCAATAAAAGAAATATAATTTCCAGCTAGAGACATCACCCACCTGGCCCATCTCAACAGTGTACGGGAAGAAATGGGGTTACACATGGAAAAAGGAGCCCCGGATATAGAAATATCATTTCCAGCTAGAGACATCACCTATCTGGCCCATCTCACCAGTGTAGGTGAAGAAACGGGGTTACTCCTGGATAAATGGGCCCAAAATATAGAAACATTTCCAGTTAGGGACATCACCCATCTGACCCATCTCACCAGTGTAGGGGAAGAAATGGAGTTACACCTGGAAAAAGGGGCCAACAATATAGCAATATCATTTCTAGCTAGATGCATCACCCATCTGACCGATCTCACCAGTGTTGGTTTTATGCCTGGAAAAAGGGGCCACAAATATAGAAATATAATTTCCAGCTAGGGACATCAGCCATCTTGCCCATCTCAACAGTGTAGGGGAAGAAATGGGTTTACGCCTGAAAAAAGGGCATCAAATATAGAAATGTAATTTCCAGCGAGGGACATCCCCCAACTGGCCAATCTCACCCGTGTAGGGGAAGAAACGGGGTTACACCTGGAAAAAGGGGCTACAAATCTAGAAAATAAATTTCCAGCTAAGACATCACCCATCTGGCCCATCTCACCGGTGTAGGGGAAGAAACAGGGTTACGCTGGGAAAAAGGGGCCCCAAATATAGAAATATCATTTCCAGCTACGGACATCCCCCATCTGGCCCATCTCACCAGTGGAGGGGAAGAAAGGGGCCCCAAATACAGAAATATCATTTCCAGCTAGAGACATCACCCACCTGGCCCATCTCACCAGTGTAGGGGAAGAAACAGGGTTACACCTGGAAAAAGGGGCCCCAAATATAGAAATATAATTTCCAGCCTCGGACATCACCCATTTTGCCCACCTGACCAGTGTAGGCGAAGAAACAGGGTTCCGCCTGGAAAAATGGGCCCAAAATATAGAAACATTTCCAGCTAGAGACATCACCCATCCGACCCATCTCACCAGTGTAGGGGAAGAAAACGGTGTTACACCTGGAAAAAGGGGCCAACAATATAGCAATATCATTTCCATGTAGACACATCACCCATCTGACCGATCTCACCAGTGCAGGGGTTATGCATGGAAAAAGGGGCCGCAAATATAGAAATATTTCCAGCTAGGTATCAGACCCACCTCATCAGTGTAGGGGAAGAAACGGGGTTACACATGGAAAAAGGGGCCCCAAATATAGAAATATAATTTCCAGCGGGAGACATCCCCCAACTCGCCGATCTCACCAGTGTAGGAGAAGAAACGGAGTTACACCTGGGAAAAGGGGCCCCAAATAAAGAAATATAATTTCCAGCTAGAGACATCACCCATCGGCCCATCTCACCAGTGTAGGGGAATAAACTGGGTTAAACCTGGAAAAAGGGGCCACAAATATATAAATATCATTTCCAGCTAGAGACATCACCCATCTGGCACATCTCACCAGTGTAAGGGAATAAACTGGGTTACACCTGGAAAAAGGGGCCACAAATACAGAAATATCATTTCCAGCTAATGACATCACCTATCTGGCCCATCTCACCAGTGTAGGGGAAGAAACAGGGGTACGCCTGGAAAATGGGGCCCCAATAACAGAAATATAATTTCCAGCTAGAGACATCACCCACCTGGCCCATCTCAACAGTGTAGGGGAAGAAATGGGGTTACACCTGGAAAAAGGTGCCCCGGATATAGAAATATCATTTCCAGCTAGAGACATCACCCATCTTGCCCACCTCACCAGTGTAGGGGAAGAACCGGGGTTACACCTGGAAAAAGGGGCCAAGAATATAGCAATATCATTTCCAGCTAGGGACATCACCCATCTGGCCCTTCTCATCAGTGTAGGGGAAGAAACGGGGTTACACCTGGAAAAAGAGGCCCCAAATAAAGAAATATAATGTCCAGCCGAGATATCACCCATCTGCCCATCTCACCAGTGTAGGGGAAGAAACGGGGTTACACCTGGAAAAATTGGCCTCAAATATAGAAATATCATTTACAGCTTGAGACATCGCCCACCTGGCCCATCTCACCAGTGGAGGGGAAGAAAGGGGCCCCAAATACAGAAATATAATTTCCAGCTAGAAACATCACCCACATGGCCCATCTCACCAGTGTAGGGGAAGAAACAGGATTACACCTGGAAAAAGGTTCCCCGGATATAGAAATATCATTTCCAGCTACAGATATCAGCCATCTTGCCCACCTCACCAGTGTAGGCAAAGAAACGGGGTTACGCCTGGATAAATGGGCCCAAAATATAGAAACATTTCCAGCTAGAGACATCACCCATCTGACCCATCTCAACTGTGTAGGGGAAGAAATGGGGTTACACCTGGAAAAAGGGGCCAACAATATAGCAATATCATTTCCATCTAGATGCATCACCCATCTGACAGATCTAACCAGTGTTGGCGTTATGCCTGGAAAAAAGGGCCACACATATACAAATATAATTTCCAGCTAGGGACATCAGCCATCTGGCCCATCTCACCAGTGTAGGGGAAGAAATGGGTTTACGCCTGAAAAAGGGGCACCAAATATAGAAAGGTAATTTCCAGCGAGAGACATCCCCCAACTGGCCGATCTCACCCGTGTAGGGGAAGAAACGGGGTTACACCTGGAAAAAGGTGCCCCAAATAAAGAAATATAATTTCCAGCCGAGATATCACCCAACTAGCCGATCTCACCAGTGTAGGGGAAGAAACGGGATTACACCTGGAAAAATCGGCCTTAAATATAGAAATATCATTTACAGCTTGAGACATCGCCCACCTGGCCCATATCACCAGTGTAGGGCAAGAAATGGGGTTACACCTGGAAAAAGTGGCTACAAATATAGAAATATAATTTCCAGCTAAGACATCACCCATCTGGCCCATCTCACCAGTTTAGGGCAAGAAATGGGGTTACACCTGGTAAACTGGGACACAAATATAGAAATATAATTTCCAGCTAAGACATCAGCCATCTGGCCCATCTAACCAGTGTAGGGGAAGAAACAGGGTTACGCCTGGAAAATAGGTGCCCCAAATATGGAAATAGCATTTTCAACCAGGGACATCACCCATCTGGCCCATCTCACCAGTGTAGGGGAAGACATGGGGTTATGCCTGGAAAAAGGGGCCCCAAATATAGAAATATAATTTCCAGCTAGAGACATCACCCATCTGGCCTATCACCCCAGGATAGGAGAAGAAACGGGTTTGACCTGGAAAAAGGGGCCAAAAATATAGAAATATCATTTCCAGCAGAGACATCACCCATCTGGCCTATCTGACCAGTGTAGGGGAAGAAACAGGGTTATGCCTGGATAAAAGGGGCCCCAAATACAGAATTATTATTTCCAACTAGAGACTTCACCCACCTGGCCCATCTCACCAGTGTATGGGAAGAAACGGGGTCACACCTGGAAAAAGGGGCCCCAAATACAGAAATATCATTTCCAGCTGAGACATCACCCATCTGGCCCACCTCACCAGTGTAGGGGAAGAAATGGATTACACCTGGAAAAATGGGCCCAAAATATAGCAATATCATTTCCGGCTAGACGCATAACCCATCTGACCACTCTCACCAGTGTAGGGGTTACGCCTGGAAAAAGGGGCCGCAAACAGAAATATAATTTCCAGCTAGACACATCACCTATCTGACCCATCTCACCAGTGTAGGGGAAGAAACATGGTTACACCTGGAAAAAGAGTCCCCAAATATGTAAATATCATTTCCAGCTAGAGACATCACCCATCTGGCCCATCCCACCAGTGTAGGGGAAGAAATGGGTTACACCTTGAAAAAGGGGCCCCAAATATGTAAATTTCATTTCCAGCTAGGGACATCACCTATCCGACCCACCTCATCAGTGTAGGGAAGAAACAGGGTTACACCTTGAAAAAGGGGCACCAAATATAGAAATATAATTTCCAGCTAGAGACATCACCCATCTGGCCCATCACACCAGTGTAGGGCAAGAAATGGGGTTACACCTGGAAAAAGGGGCCACAAATATAGAAATATTATTTCCAGCTAAGACATCACCCATCTGGCCCATCTCACCAGTTTAGGGGAAGAAACAGGGTTAGACCTGGAAAAAGGGGCCCCAAATATAGAAATAACATTTCCAGCTTGAGACTTCACCCATCTGGCCCACCTCACCATTCGAGGGGAAGAAACGGATTACAACTGGAAAAAGGGGCTCCAAATATAGCAATATCATTTCCGGCTGGACGCATCACCCATCTGACCAATCTCACCAGTGTAGGGGTTACGCCTGGAAAAAGGGGCCGCAAATATAGACATATAATTTCAAGCTAGAAACATTACCTATCTGACCCATCTCACCAGTGTAGGGGAAGAAACAGGGTTACACCTGGAAAAAGGGGCCCAAAATAAAATATGTAAATATCATTTCCAGCTAGGGACATCACCCATCTAGCCTATCTCACCAGTGTAGGGGAAGAAAAAGGGTTACACTGGGAAAAAGGGGCCCCAAATATAGAAATATATTTTCTAGCAAGAGACATCACCCATCTTCCCCTTCTCACGAGTGTAGGGGAAGAAATGGGTTTAGCCTGGAAAAAGGGGCCCCAAATATAGAAATAACATTTCCAGCTAGAGACATCACCCATCTGGCCCACCTCACCAGTGTAGGGGAAGAAACGGGGTTACACCTGGAAAAAGGGGCCCCGATATAGAAATATCATGTCCAGCTAGGGACATCACCCATCTGGCCCACCTCACGAGTGTAGTGGATGAAACAGGGTTACACCTGGAAAAAGAGGCCCCAAATATAGAAATATCATTTCCAGCTGAGACATAACCCATCTGGCCCACCTCACCAGTGTAGGGGAAGAAACGGGGTTACACCTGGAAAAAGGGGCCCCAAATATAGAAATATCATTTCCAGCTGAGACATCACCCATCTGGCCCACCTCACCAGTGTAGGGGAAGAAACGGGGATACGCCTGGAAAACGGGCCCCCAAATACAGAAATATCATTTCCAGCTAGAGACATCACCCACCTGGCCCATCTCACCAGTGTAGGTGAAGAAACAGGGTTACACCTGGAAAAAAGGGCCCCAAATATAGAAATATAATTTCCAACTGAGACATCACCCATCTGGCACACCTCACCAGTGTAGGGGAAGAAAAGGAGTTACAGCTGGAAAAAGTGGCCCCAAATATAGAAATATAATTTCCAGCTAGAGACATCACCCACATGGCCCATCTCACCTGTGTAGGGGAAGAAACGGGATTACACCTGGAAAAAGGTGCCCCGGATATAGAAATATCATATCCAGCTATGGACATCACCCATCTTGCCCACCTGACCAGTGTAGGGGAAGAAACGGGGTTACGCCTGGAAAAAGAGGCCCCAAATATAGAAATATTTCCAGCTAGAGACATTACCCATTCGACCCATCTCACCAGTGTAGGGGAAGAAACGGGGTTACACCTGGAAAAAGGGACCCAAATATAGAAATATCATTTCCAGCTAGAGACATCACCCACCTGGCCCATCTCACCAGTGTAGGGGAAGAAATGGGGTTACACCTGGAAAAAGGGGCCCCAAATATAGAAATATCATTTCCAGGCAGAGACATCACCCATCTGCCCCTTCTCACCGGTGTAGGAGAAGAAACGGGCTTTAGCTTGGAAAAAGGGTCCCCAAATATAGAAATATCATTTCGAGCTAGAGACGTCACTCATCTGGCCCATCTCACCAGTTGAGGGGAAGAAAAGGGTATACGCCTGGAAAAAGGGGCTTCAAATATAGAAATATTATTTCCAGCTAGAGACATCACCTATCTGGCCCATCTCACCAGTGTAGGGGAATAAACGGGGTTACACCTGGAAAAAGGGGTCCCAAATATATAAATATCATTTCCAGCTAGAGACATCACCCATCTGGCCCATATCACAAGTGGAGGGGAAGAAATGGGGTTACACCTGTAAAAAGGTGCCCTGGATATAGAAATACCATTTCCAGCTACGGACATCACCCATCTTGCCCACCTCACCAGTGTAGGCGAAGAAACAGGGTTACACCTGGGAAAAGGGGCCCCAAATATAGAAATATTATTTCCAGGTAAGACATCACCCATCTGGCCGACCTCACCAGTGTAGGGGAAGAAACGGGGTTACACCTGGAAAAAGGGGCCCCAAATATAGAAATATCATTTCCAGCTGGAGACATCACCCACCCGGCCCATATCACCAGTGGAGGGGAAGACATGTAGTTACACCTGGAAAAAGGTACCCTGGATATAGAAATATAATTTCCAGCTACGGACATCACCCATCTTGCCCACCTCACCAGTGTAGGCGAAGAAACAGGGTTACGCCTGGAAAAATGGGTCCAAAATCTAGAAACATTTCCAGCTAGAGACATCACCCATCCGACCCATCTCACCAGTGTAGGGGAAGAAACGGGGTTACACCTGGAAAAAGGGGCCAACAATATAGCAATACCATTTCCAGCTAGACACATTACTCATCTGACCGATCTCACCAGTGTAGGGGTTATAGCTGGAAAAAGGGGCAGCAAATATAGAAATATCATTTCCAGCTAGAGACATCACCCATCTGGCCCATCTCACCAGTGTAGGGGAAGAAATGGGTTTACGCATGGAAAAAGGGGCCCCAAATATAGAAATATAATTTCCAGTGGGAGACATCCCCCAACTGGCCGATCTCACCAGTGTAGGGGAAGAAACGGGGTTACACCTGGGAAAAGGGGCCCCAAATAAAGAAATATAATATCAAGCCGAGATATCACCCATCTGCCCATCTCACCACTGTAGGGGAAGAAACGGGGTTACACATGGAAAAATCGGCCCCAAATATATAAATATCATTTCCAGCTAGAGACATCACCCATCTGGCCCATCTCACCAGTGTAGGGGAATAAACTGGGTTAAACCTGGAAAAAGGGGCCACAAATATATAAATATCATTTTCAGCTAGAGACATCACCCATCTGGCCCATCTCACCAGTGTAGGGGAATAAACTGGGTTACACCTGGAAAAAGGGGCCACAAATATAGAAATATCATTTCCAGCTAGAGACATCACCTATCTGGCCCATCTCACCAGTGTAGGGGAAGAAACAGGGGTACGCCTGGAAAATGGGACCCCAATAAAAGAAATATAATTTCCAGCTAGAGACATCACCCACCTGGCCCATCTCAACAGTGTAGGGGAAGAAATGGGGTTACACATGGAAAAAGGAGCCCCGGATATAGAAATATCATTTCCAGCTAGAGACATCACCTATCTGGCCCATCTCACCAGTGTAGGGGAAGAAACGGGGTTACTCCTGGATAAATGGGCCCAAAATATAGAAACATTTCCAGTTAGGGACATCACCCATCTGACCCATCTCACCAGTGTAGGGGAAGAAATGGAGTTACACCTGGAAAAAGGGGCCAACAATATAGCAATATCATTTCTAGCTAGATGCATCACCCATCTGACCGATCTCACCAGTGTTGGTTTTATGCCTGGAAAAAGGGGCCACAAATATAGAAATATAATTTCCAGCTAGGGACATCAGCCATCTTGCCCATCTCACCAGTGTAGGGGAAGAAATGGGTTTACGCCTGAAAAAAGGGCATCAAATATAGAAATGTAATTTCCAGCGAGGGACATCCCCCAACTGGCCAATCTCACCCGTGTAGGGGAAGAAACGGGGTTACACCTGGAAAAAGGGGCTACAAATATAGAAAATAAATTTCCAGCTAAGACATCACCCATCTGGCCCATCTCACTGGTGTAGGGGAAGAAACAGGGTTACGCTGGGAAAAAGGGGCCCCAAATATAGAAATATCATTTCCAGCTACGGACATCCCCCATCTGGCCCATCTCACCAGTGGAGGGGAAGAAAGGGGCCCCAAATACAGAAATATCATTTCCAGCTAGAGACATCACCCACCTGGCCCATCTCACCATTGTAGGGGAAGAAACAGGGTTACACCTGGAAAAAGGGGCCCCAAATATAGAAATATAATTTCCAGCCTCGGACATCACCCATTTTGCCCACCTGACCAGTGTAGGCGAAGAAACAGGGTTCCGCCTGGAAAAATGGGCCCAAAATATAGAAACATTTCCAGCTAGAGACATCACCCATCCGACCCATCTCACCAGTGTAGGGGAAGAAAACGGTGTTACACCTGGAAAAAGGGGCCAACAATATAGCAATATCATTTCCATGTAGACACATCACCCATCTGACCGATCTCACCAGTGCAGGGGTTATGCATGGAAAAAGGGGCCGCAAATATAGAAATATTTCCAGCTAGGTATCAGACCCATCTCATCAGTGTAGGGGAAGAAACGGGGTTACACATGGAAAAAGGGGCCCCAAATATAGAAATATAATTTCCAGCGGGAGACATCCCCCAACTCGCCGATCTCACCAGTGTAGGAGAAGAAACGGAGTTACACCTGGGAAAAGGGGCCCCAAATAAAGAAATATAATTTCCAGCTAGAGACATCACCCATCGGCCCATCTCACCAGTGTAGGGGAATAAACTGGGTTAAACCTGGAAAAAGGGGCCACAAATATATAAATATCATTTCCAGCTAGAGACATCACCCATCTGGCACATCTCACCAGTGTAAGGGAATAAACTGGGTTACACCTGGAAAAAGGGGCCACAAATACAGAAATATCATTTCCAGCTAATGACATCACCTATCTGGCCCACCTCACCAGTGTAGGGGAAGAAACAGGGGTACGCCTGGAAAATGGGGCCCCAATAACAGAAATATAATTTCCAGCTAGAGACATCACCCACCTGGCCCATCTCAACAGTGTAGGGGAAGAAATGGGGTTACACCTGGAAAAAGGTGCCCCGGATATAGAAATATCATTTCCAGCTAGAGACATCACCCATCTTGCCCACCTCACCAGTGTAGGGGAAGAACCGGGGTTACACCTGGAAAAAGGGGCCAAGAATATAGCAATATCATTTCCAGCTAGGGACATCACCCATCTGGCCCTTCTCATCAGTGTAGGGGAAGAAACGGGGTTACACCTGGAAAAAGAGGCCCCAAATAAAGAAATATAATGTCCAGCCGAGATATCACCCATCTGCCCATCTCACCAGTGTAGGGGAAGAAACGGGGTTACACCTGGAAAAATTGGCCTCAAATATAGAAATATCATTTACAGCTTGAGACATCGCCCTCCTGGCCCATCTCACCAGTGGAGGGGAAGAAAGGGGCCCCAAATACAGAAATATAATTTTCAGCTAGAAACATCACCCACATGGCCCATCTCACCAGTGTAGGGGAAGAAACAGGATTACACCTGGAAAAAGGTTCCCCGGTTATAGAAATATCATTTCCAGCTACAGATATCAGCCATCTTGCCCACCTCACCAGTGTAGGCAAAGAAACGGGGTTACGCCTGGATAAATGGGCCCAAAATATAGAAACATTTCCAGCTAGAGACATCACCCATCTGACCCATCTCAACTGTGTAGGGGAAGAAATGGGGTTACACCTGGAAAAAGGGGCCAACAATATAGCAATATCATTTCCATCTAGATGCATCACCCATCTGACAGATCTAACCAGTGTTGGCGTTATGCCTGTAAAAAAGGGCCACACATATAGAAATATAATTTCCAGCTAGGGACATCAGCCATCTGGCCCATCTCACCAGTGTAGGGGAAGAAATGGGTTTACGCCTGAAAAAGGGGCACCAAATATAGAAAGGTAATTTCCAGCGAGAGACATCCCCCAACTGGCCGATCTCACCCGTGTAGGGGAAGAAACAGGGTTACACCTGGAAAAAGGTGCCCCAAATAAAGAAATATAATTTCCAGCCGAGATATCACCCAACTAGCCGATCTCACCAGTGTAGGGGAAGAAACGGGATTACACCTGGAAAAATCGGCCTTAAATATAGAAATATCATTTACAGCTTGAGACATCGCCCACCTGGCCCATATCACCAGTGTAGGGCAAGAAATGGGGTTACACCTGGAAAAAGTGGCTACAAATATAGAAATATAATTTCCAGCTAAGACATCACCCATCTGGCCCATCTCACCAGTTTAGGGCAAGAAATGGGGTTACACCTGGTAAACTGGGACACAAATATAGAAATATCATTTCCAGCTAAGACATCAGCCATCTGGCCCATCTAACCAGTGTAGGGGAAGAAACAGGGTTACGCCTGGAAAATAGGGGCCCCAAATATGGAAATAGCATTTTCAACCAGGGACATCACCCATCTGGCCCATCTCACCAGTGTAGGGGAAGACATGGGGTTATGCCTGGAAAAAGGGGCCCCAAATATAGAAATATAATTTCCAGCTAGAGACATCACCCATCTGGCCTATCACCCCAGGATAGGAGAAGAAACGGGTTTGACCTGGAAAAAGGGGCCAAAAATATAGAAATATCATTTCCAGCAGAGACATCACCCATCTGGCCTATCTGACCAGTGTAGGGGAAGAAACAGGGTTATGCCTGGATAAAAGGGGCCCCAAATACAGAATTATTATTTCCAACTAGAGACTTCACCCACCTGGCCCATCTCACCAGTGTATGGGAAGAAACGGGGTCACACCTGGAAAAAGGGGCCCCAAATACAGAAATATCATTTCCAGCTAGAGACTTCACCCACCTGGCCCATCTCACCAGTGTATGGGAAGAAACGGGGTCACACCTGGAAAAATGGGCCCCAAATATAGCAATATCATTTCCGGGTAGACGCATAACCCATCTGACCACTCTCACCAGTGTAGGGGTTACGCCTGGAAAAAGGGGCCGCAAACAGAAATATAATTTCCAGCTAGACACATCACCTATCTGACCCATCTCACCAGTGTAGGGGAAGAAACAGGGTTACACCTGGAAAAAGAGTCCCCAAATATGTAAATATCATTTCCAGCTAGAGACATCACCCATCTGGCCCATCCCACCAGTGTAGGGGAAGAAATGGGTTACACCTTGAAAAATTGCCCCAAATATGTAAATTTCATTTCCAGCTAGGGACATCACCTATCCGACCCACCTCACCAGTGTAGGGAAGAAACAGGGTTACACCTTGAAAAAGGGGCCCCAAATATGTACATTTCCTTACCAGCTAGGGACATCACCTATCCGACCCATCTCAAAAGTGTAGGGGAAGAAATGGGTTTACGCCTGGAAAAAGGGGCACCAAAATAGAAATATAATTTCCAGCTAGAGACATCACCCATCTGGCCCATCACACCAGTGTAGGGCAAGAAATGGGGTTACACATGGAAAAAGGGGCCACAAATATAGAAATATTATTTCCAGCTAAGACATCACCCATCTGGCCCATCTCACCAGTTTAGGGGAAGAAACAGGGTTAGACCTGGAAAAAGGGGCCCCAAATATAGAAATAACATTTCCAGCTAGAGACTTCACCCATCTGGCCCACCTCACCATTCGAGGGGAAGAAACGGATTACAACTGGAAAAAGGGGCTCCAAATATAGCAATATCATTTCCGGCTGGACGCATCACCCATCTGACCAATCTCACCAGTGTAGGGGTTACGCCTGGAAAAAGGGGCCGCAAATATAGACATATAATTTCAAGCTAGAAACATTACCTATCTGACCCATCTCACCAGTGTAGGGGAAGAAACAGGGTTACACCTGGAAAAAGGGGCCCAAAATAAAATATGTAAATATCATTTCCAGCTAGGGACATCACCCATCTAGCCTATCTCACCAGTGTAGGGGAAGAAAAAGGGTTACACTGGGAAAAAGGGGCCCCAAATATAGAAATATATTTTCTAGCAAGAGACATCACCCATCTTCCCCTTCTCACGAGTGTAGGGGAAGAAATGGGTTTAGCCTGGAAAAAGGGGCCCCAAATATAGAAATAACATTTCCAGCTAGAGACATCACCCATCTGGCCCACCTCACCAGTGTAGGGGAAGAAACGGGGTTACACCTGGAAAAAGGGGCCCCGATATAGAAATATCATGTCCAGCTAGGGACATCACCCATCTGGCCCACCTCACGAGTGTAGTGGATGAAACAGTGTTACACCTGGAAAAAGAGGCCCCAAATATAGAAATATCATTTCCAGCTGAGACATAACCCATCTGGCCCACCTCACCAGTGTAGGGGAAGAAACGGGGTTACACCTGGAAAAAGGGGCCCCAAATATAGAAATATCATTTCCAGCTGAGACATCACCCATCTGGCCCACCTCACCAGTGTAGGGGAAGAAACGGATTACACCTGGAAAAAGGGGCCCCAAATATAGCAATATCATTTCCGGCTAGACGCATCACCCATCTGACCAATCTCACCAGTGTAGGGGTTATGCCTGGAAAAAGGGGCCGCAAATATAGAAATAAAATTTGAAGCTAGAGGCATCACCGATCTGACCCATCTCACCAGTGTAGGGGAAGAAACAGGGTTACACCTGGAAAAAGGGGCCCCAAATATGTAAATATCATTTCCAGCTAGGGATATCACCCATCTGGCCTATCTCACCAGTGTAGGGGAAGAAATGGGCTTACGCCTGGAAAAAGGGGCACCAAATATAGAAATATCATTTCCAGCGAGAGACATCCCCCATCTGGCCAATCTCACCAGAGTAGTGGAGACATGTGGTTAAGCCTGGAAATAGGGGCCCCAAATATAGAAATATAATTTCCAGCTAGAGACATCACCCATCTGGCCCACCTCAACAGTGTAGGGGAAGAAACAGGGTTACACCTGGAAAAAGGGGCCCCAAATATAGAAATATCATTTCAGCTGAGACATCACCCATCTTGCCCATCTCACCAGTGTAGGGGAAGAAATGGGTTACACCTTGAAAAAGGGGCCCCAAATATGTAAATTTCATTTCCAGCTAGGGACATCACCTATCCGACCCATCTCACCAGTGTAGGGAAGAAACAGGGTTACACCTTGAAAAAGGGCCCCAAATATGTCAATTTCATTTCCAGCTAGGGACATCACCTATCCGACCCATCTCACCAGTGTAGGGGAAGAAATGGGTTTACGCCTGGAAAAAGGGGCACCAAATATAGAAATATAATTTCCAGCTAGAGACATCATCCATCTGGCCCATCTCACCAGTGTAGGGCAAGAAATGGGGTTACACCTGGAAAAAGGGGCCACAAATATAGAAATATCATTTCCAGATAAGACATCACCCATCTGGCCCATCTCACCAGTGTAGGGGAAGAAACAGGGTTACGCTGGGAAAAAGGGGCCCCAAATATAGAAATATAATTTCTAGCAAGAGACATCACCCATATGCCCCTTCTGACGAGTGTAGGGGAAGAAATGGGGTTATGCCTGGAAAAAGGGGCCCAAAATATAGAAATATCATTTCCAGCTAGAGACATCACCCATCTGCCCCTTCTCACCGGTGTAGGGGGAGAGACTGGGTTTAGCCTGGAAAAAGGGGCCCCAAATATGTAAATTTCATTTCCAGCTAGGACATCACTTATCCGACCCATCTCACCAGTGTAGGGGAAGAAACAGGGTTACACCTTGAAAAAGGGGCCCCAAATATGTAAATTTCATTTCCAGCTAGGGACATCACCTATCCAACCCATCTCACCAGTGTAGGGGAAGAAATGGGTTTACGCCTGGAAAAAGGGGCACCAAATATAGAAATATAATTTCCAGCTAGAGACATCACCCATCTGGGCCATCTCACCAGTGTAGGGGAAGAAATGGGTTACACCTTGAAAAAGGGGCCCCAAATATGTAAATTTCATTTCCAGCTAGGGACATCACCTATCCGACCCATCTCACCAGTGTAGGGAAGAAACAGGGTTACACCTTGAAAAAGGGGCACCAAATATGTACATTTCCTTACCAGCTAGGGACATCACCCATCTGGCCCATCTCACCAGTGTAGGGCAAGAAATGGGGTTACACCTGGAAAAAGGGGCCACAAATATAGAAATATCATTTCCAGCTAAGACATCACCCATCTGGCCCATCTCACCAGTGTAGGGCAAGAAATGGGGTTACACCTGGAAAAAGGGGCCACAAATATAGAAATATCATTTCCAGCTAAGACATCACCCATCTGGCCCATCTCACCAGTTTAGGGGAAGAAACAGGGTTAGACCTGGAAAAAGGGGCCCCAAATATGTAAATTTCATTTCCAGCTAGGGACATCACCTATCCAACCCATCTCACCAGTGTAGGGGAAGAAATGGGTTTACGCCTGGAAAATGGGGCACCAAATATAGAAATATAATTTCCAGCTAGAGAAATCACCCATCTGGCCCATCTCACAAGTGTAGGGGAAGAAACGGGGTTACACCTGGAAAAAAAGAGTCCCCAAATATGTAAATATCATTTCCAGCTAGAGACATCACCCAGCTGGGCCATCTCACCAGTGTAGGGGAAGAAATGGGTTACACCTTGAAAAAGGGGCCCCAAATATGTAAATTTCATTTCCAGCTAGGGACATCACCTATCCGACCCATCTCACCAGTGTAGGGAAGAAACAGGGTTACAACTTGAAAAAGGGGCACCAAATATGTACATTTCCTTACCAGCTAGGGACATCACCCATCTGGCCCATCTCACCAGTGTAGGGCAAGAAATGGGGTTACACCTGGAAAAAGGGGCCACAAATATAGAAATATCATTTCCAGCTAAGACATCACCCATCTGGCCCATCTCACCAGTGTAGGGCAAGAAATGGGGTTACACCTGGAAAAAGGGGCCACAAATATAGAAATATCATTTCCAGCTAAGACATCACCCATCTGGCCAATCTCACCAGTTTAGGGGAAGAAACAGGGTTAGACCTGGAAAAAGGGGCCACAAATATAGAAATAACATTTCCAGCTAGAGACTTCACCCATCTGGCCCACCTCACCAGTGTAGGGGAAGAAACGGATTACAACTGGAAAAAGGGGCCCCAAATATAGCAATATCATTTCTGGCTGGACGCATCATCCATCTGACCAATCTCACCAGTGTAGGGGTTACGCCTGGAAAAAGGGGCCGCAAATATAGAAATATAATTTCAAGCTAGAAACATCACCCATCTAGCCTATCTCACCAGTGTAGGGGAAGAAACAGGGTTACACTGGGAAAAAGGGGCCCCAAATATAGAAATATATTTTCTAGCAAGAGACATCACCCATCTGCCCCTTCTCACGAGTGTAGGGGAAGAAATGGGTTTAGCCTGGAAAAAGGGGCCCCAAATATAGAAATAACATTTCCAGCTAGAGACATCACCCATCTGGCCCACCTCACCAGTGTAGGGGAAGAAACGGGGTTACACCTGGAAAAAGGGGCCCCAGATATAGAAATATCATGTCCAGCTAGGGACATCACCCATCTGGCACACCTCACGAGTGTAGTGGATGAAACAGGGTTACACCTGGAAAAAGGTGCCCCAAATATAGAAATATCATTTCCACCTGAGACATCACCCATCTGGCCCACCTCACCAGTGTAGGGGAAGAAACGGGGTTACACCTGGAAAAAGGGGCCCCAAATATAGCAATATCATTTCCGGCTAGACGCATCACCCATCTGACCAATCTCACCAGTGTAGGGGTTACGCCTGGAAAAAGGGGCACCAAATATAGAAATATAATTTCAAGCTAGAGACATCACCTATCTGACCCATCTCACCAGTGTAGGGGAAGAAACAGGGTTACACCTGGAAAAAGGGGCCCCAAATATGTAAATATCATTTCCAGCTACGGACATCACCCATCTGGCCTATCTCACCAGTGTAGGGGAAGAAATGGGTTTATGCCTGGAAAAAGGGGCACCAAATATAGAAATATCATTTCCAGCGAGAAACATCCCCCATCTGGCCAATCTTACCAGAGTAGTGGAAGACATGGGGTTACGCCTGGAAAAAGGGGCACCAAATATAGAAATATCATTTCCAGCGAGAGACATTACCCATCTGGCCCATCTCACCAGTGTAGGGGAAGAAAAAGGGTTATGCTGGGAAAAAGGGGCCACAAATATAGAAATATCATTTCTAGCAAGAGACATCACCCATCTGCCCCTTCTCACCGGTGTAGGGGAAGAAACTGGGTTTAGCCTGGAAAAAGGGGCGCCAAATATAGAAATAACATTTCCAGCTAGAGACATCACCCATCTGGCCCATCTCACCAGTGGAGGGGAAGAAACAGGGTTACACCTGGAATAAGGGGCCCCAAATATAGAAATATCATGTCCATGTAGGGACATCACCCATCTGGCCCACCTCACCAGTGTAGGGGAAGAAACAGGGTTAGACCTGGAAAAAGGGGCCGCAAATATAGAAATATAATTTCCAGCTAGAGACATCACCTATCTGACCCATCTCAGAAGTGTAGGGGAAGAAACAGGGTTACACCTGGAAAAAGGGGCCGCAAACATAGAAATATAATTTCCAGCTAGAGAAAACACCCATCTGGCCCATCTCACCAGTGTAGGGGAAGAAATGGGTTTACGCCTGGAAAAAGGGGCACCAGATATATAAATATTATTTCCAGCGAGAGACATCCCCCATCTGGCCAATCTCACCGGAGTAGTGGAAGACATGGGGTTACGCCTAGAAAAAGGGGCCCCAAATATAGAAATATAATTTCCAGCTACAGACATCACCCATCTGGCCAATCTCCCCAGGGTAGGAGAAGAACGGGGTTACGCTGGGATAAAGGGGCCTTAAATATAGAAATATCATTTCCAGCAAGAGACATCACCCATCTGCCCCTTCTCACCAGTGTAGGGGAAGAAATGGGATTACGTCTGGAAAAAGGGGCCCCATATATAGTAATGTCATTTCCAGCTAGAGACATCACCCATCTGGCCCATCTCACCAGTGTAGGGGAAGAAATGGGTTACACCTTGAAAAAGGGGCCCCAAATATGTAAATTTCATTTCCAGCTAGGGACATCACCTATCCGACCCATTTCACCAGTGTAGGGAAGAAACAGGGATACACCTTGAAAAAGGGGCCCCAAATATGTAAATTTCATTTCCAGCTAGGGACATCACCTATCCGACCCATCTCACAAGTGTAGGGGAAGAAATGGGTTTACGCCTGGAAAAAGGGGCACCAAATATAGAAATATTATTTCCACCGAGAGACATCCCCCATCTGGTCCATCTCACCCATGTAGGGGATGAAACAGGGTTACACCTGGAAAAAGGGGCCCCAGATATAGAAATATCATGTCCAGGTAGGGACATCACCCATCTGGCCCACATCACCAGTGTAGAGGAAGAAACAGGGTTAGACCTGGAAAAAGGGGCCCCAAATATAGAAATATCTTTTCTAGCTTGAGACATCACCCATCTGGCCCACCTCACCAGTGTAGGGGAAGAAACAGGGTTAGACCTGGAAAAAGGGGCCGCAAATATAGAAATATCATTTCCAGCTAGAGACATCACCTATCTGACCCAACTCAGAAGTGTAGGGGAAGAAACAGGGTTACACCTGGAAAAAGAGGCCCCAAATATGTAAATATCATTTCCAGCTAGAGACATCACCCATCTGGCCCATCTCACCAGTGTAGGGGAAGAAAAAGGGTTACGCTGGGAAAAAGGGGCCACAAATATAGAAATATCATTTCTAGCAAGAGATATCACCCATCTGCCCCTTCTCACCGGTGTAGGGGAAGAAACTGGGTTTAGCCTGGAAAAAGGGGCCCCAAATATAGAAATAACATTTCCAGCTAGAGACATCACCCATCTGGCCCATCTCACCAGTGGAGGGGAAGAAACAGGGTTACACCTGGAAAAAGGGGCCCCAAATATAGAAATATCATGTCCAGGTAGGGATATCACCCATCTGGCCCACCTCACCAGTGTAGGGGAAGAAACAGGGTTAGACCTGGAAAAAGGGGCCGCAAATATAGAAATATAATTTCCAGCTAGAGACATCACCTATCTGACCCATCTCAGAAGTGTAGGGGAAGAAACAGGGTTACACCTGGAAAAAGGGGCCGCAAACATAGAAATATAATTTCCCGCTAGAGACATCACCCATCTGGCCCATCTCACCAGTGTAGGGGAAGAAATGGGTTTACGCCTGGAAAAAGGGGCACCAAATATATAAATATTATTTCCAGCGAGAGACATCCCCCATCTGGCCAATCTCACCGGAGTAGTGGAAGACATGGGGTTACGCCTAGAAAAAGGGGCCCCAAATATAGAAATATAATTTCCAGCTACAGACATCACCCATCTGGCCAATCTCCCCAGGGTAGGAGAAGAAACGGGGTTATGCTGGGATAAAGGGGCCTTAAATATAGAAATATCATTTCCAGCAAGAGACATCACCCATCTGCCCCTTCTCACCAGTGTAAGGGAAGAAATGGGATTACGTCTGGAAAAAGGGGCCCCAAATATAGTAATGTCATTTCCAGCTAGAGACATCACCCATCTGGCCCATCTCACCAGCGTAGGGGAAGAAATGGGTTACACCTTGAAGAAGGGGCCCCAAATATGTAAATTTCATTTCCAGCTAGGGACATCACCTATCCGACCCATTTCACCAGAGTAGGGAAGAAACAGGGATACACCTTGAAAAAGGGGCCCCAAATATGTAAATTTCATTTCCAGCTAGGGACATCACCTATCCGACCCATCTCACAAGTGTAGGGGAAGAAATGGGTTTACGCCTGGAAAAAGGGGCACCAAATATAGAAATATTATTTCCAGCGAGAGACATCCCCCATCTGGTCCATCTCACCCATGTAGGGGATGAAACAGGGTTACACCTGGAAAAAGGGGCCCCAGATATAGAAATATCATGTCCAGGTAGGGACATCACCCATCTGGCCCACATCACCAGTGTAGGGGAAGAAACAGGGTTAGACCTGGAAAAAGGGGCCCCAAATATAGAAATATCTTTTCTAGCTAGAGACATCACCCATCTGGCCCACCTCACCAGTGTAGGGGAAGAAACAGGGTTAGACCTGGAAAAAGGGGCCGCAAATATAGAAATATCATTTCCAGCTAGAGACATCACCTATCTGACCCAACTCACCAGTGTAGGGGAAGAAATGGGTTTACGGCTGGAAAAAGGGGCCCCAAATATATAAATATTATTTCCAGCGAGAGACATCCCCCATCTGGCCAATCTCACCGGAGTAGTGGAAGACACGCCTAGAAAAAGCGGCCCCAAATATAGAAATATCATTTCTAGCAAGAGACATCACCCATCTGCCCCTTCTCATGAGTGTAGGGGAAGAGATGGGGTTATGCCTGGAAAAAGGGGCCCAAAATATAGAAATATCATTTCCAGCTAGAGACATAACCCATCTGCCCCTTCTCACCGGTGTGGGGGAAGAAACTGGGTTTAGCCTGGAAAAAGGGGCCCCAAATATAGAAATAACATTTCCAGCTAGAGACATCACCTATCTGGCCCACCTCACCAGTGTAGGGGAAGAAATGGGGTTACACTTGGAAAAATGGGCCCCAAATATAGAAATATAATTTCCAGCTAGGGACATCACCCATCTGGCCTATCTCACCAGTGTAGGGGAAGAAATGGGTTTATGCCTGGAAAAAGGGGCCGCAAATATAGAAATATAATTTCAAGCTAGAGACATCACCTATATGACCCATCTCACCAGTGTAGGTGAAGAAATGGGGTTACACCTGGAAAAAGAGGCCCAAAATATAGAAATATCATTTCCAGCTAGAGACATCACCCATCTGCCCCTTCTCACCGGTGTAAGGGAAGAAACTGGGTTTAGCCTGGAAAAAGGGGCCCCAAATATAGAAATATCATTTCCAGCTGAGACATCACCCATCTGGCCCACCTCACCAGTGTAGGGGAAGAAACAGGGTTACACCTGGAAAAAGGGGCACCAAATAGAGAAATATAATTTCCAGCTGAGACATCACCCATCTGGCCTACCTCACAGTGTAGGGGAAGAAACGGATTACACCTGGAAAAAGGGGCCCCAAATATAGAAATATCATTTCCGGCTAGACGCATCACCCATCTGACCAATCTCACCAGTGTAGGGGTTACGCCTGGAAAAAGGGGCCGCAAATATAGAAATATAATTTCAAGCTAGAGACATCACCTATCTGACCCATCTCACCAGTGTGGGGGAAGAAACAGGGTTGCACCTGGAAAAAGGGGCCCCAAATATGTAAATATCATTTCCAGCTAGGGACATCACCCATCTAGCCTATCTCACCAGTGTAGGGGAAGAAACAGGGTTACGCTGGGAAAAAGGGGCCCCAAATATAGAAATGTCATTTCTAGCTAGAGACATCACCCATCTGCCCCTTCTCATGAGTGTAGGGGAAGAAATGGGGTTATGCCTGGAAAAAGGGGCCCAAAATACAGAAATATCATTTCCAGCTAGAGACATCACCCATCTGCCCCTTCTCACCGGTGTAGGGGAAGAAACTGGGTTTAGCCTGGAAAAAGGGGCACCAAATATAGAAATATCATTTCCAGCGAGAGACATCACCCATCTGCCCCTTCTCACCAGTGGAGCGGAAGAAACTGGGTTACACCTGGAAAAAGAGGCCCCAAATATGTAAATATCATTTCCAGCTAGAGACATCACCCATCTGGCCCATCTCACTAGTGTAGGGGAAGAAATGGGTTTACGCCTGGAAAAAGGGGCCCCAAATATAGAAATATTATTTCCAGCGAGAGACATCCCCCATCTGGCCAATCTCACCGGAGTAGTGGAAGACACGCCTAGAAAAAGGGGCCCCAAATATACAAATATCATTTCTAGCAAGAGACATCACCCATCTGCCCCTTCTCACCAGTGTAGGTGAAGAAATGGGGTTACGCCTGGAAAAAGAGGCCCAAAATATAGAAATATCATTTCCAGCTAGAGACATCACCCATCTGCCCCTTCTCACCGGTGTAGGGGAAGAAACTGGGTTTAGCCTGGAAAAAGGGGACCCAAATATAGAAATTTAATTTCCACCTAGAGACATCACCCATCTGCCCCTTCTCACAAGTGTAGGGGAAGACATGGGGTTACGCCTAGAAAAAGGGGCCCCATATATAGTAATGTCATTTCCAGCTAGGGACATCACCTATCCGACCCATCTCACCAGTGTAGGGGATGAAATGGGTTTACGCCTGGAAAAAGGGGCACCAAATATAGAAATATAATTTCCAGCTAGAGACATCACCCATCTGGCCCATCTCACCAGTGTAGGGCAAGAAATGGGGTTACACCTGGAAAAAGGGGCCACAAATATAGAAATATCATTTCCAGCTAGAGACATCACCCATCTGGCCCATCTCACCAGTGGAGGGGAAGAAACAGGGTTACGCTGGGAAAAAGGGGCCCCAAATATAGAAATATATATTCTAGCAAGAGACATCACCCATCTGCCCCTTCTCACCGGTGTAGGGGAAGAAAGGGGGTTATGCCTGAAAAAAGGGGCCCAAAATATAGAAATATCATTTCCAGCTAGAGACATCACCCATCTGCCCTTTCCCACCGGTGTAGGGGAAGAAACTGGGTTTAGCCTGGAAAAAGGGGCCCCAAATATAGAAATATCATTTCCAGCTAGAGACATCACCCATCTGGCCCATCTCACCAGTGTAGGGGAAGAAATGGGTTTATGCCTGGAAAAAGGGGCCCCAAATATAGAAATATTATTTTCATCGAGAGACATCCCCCATCTGGCCAATCTCATCGGAGTAGTGGAAGACATGGGGTACGCCTAGAAAAAGGGGCCCCAAATATAGAAATATAATTTCTAGCAAGAGACATCACCCATCTGCCCCTTCTCACCAGTGTAGGTGAAGAAATGGGGTTACGCCTGGAAAAAGAGGCCCAAAATATAGAAATATCATTTCCAGCTAGAGACATCACCCATCTGCCCCTTCTCACCGGTGTAGGGGAAGAAACTGGGTTTAGCCTGGAAAAAGGGGCCCTAAATATAGAAATATAATTTCCAGCTAGAGACATCACCCATCTGCCCCATCTCACCAGTGGAGGGGAAGAAATGGGGATACGCCTGGAAAAATGGGCACCAAATATAGAAATATAATTTCCAGCTTGAGACATCACCCACGTGGCCCATCTCACCAGAGTTGGGGATGAAAAGGGGTTACACCTGGAAAAAGGAGCCCCGGATATAGAAATATCATTTCCAGCTACGGACATCACCCATCTTCCCCTTCTCACCAGTGTAGGTGAAGAAATGGGGTTACGCCTGGAAAAAGAGGCCCAAAATATAGAAATATCATTTCCAGCTAGAGACATCACCCATCTGCCCATCTCACCAGTGGAGCGGAAGAAACAGGGTTACACCTGGGAAAAGAGGCCCCAAATATGTAAATTTCATTTCCAGCTAGGGACAATACCTATCCGACCCATCTCACCAGTGAAGGGCAAGAAATGGGGTTACACCTGGAAAAAGGGGCATCAAATATAGAAATATAATTTCCAGCTAGAGACATCACCCATCTGGCCCATCTCACCAGTGTAGGGCAAGAAATGGGGTTACACCTGGAAAAAGGGGCCACAAATATAGAAATATCATTTCCAGCTAAGACATTACCCATCTGGCCCATCTCACCAGTGTCGGGGAAGAAACAGGGTTACGCTGGGAAAAAGGGGCCCCAAATATAGAAATATAATTTCTAGCAAGAGACATCACCCATCTGCCCCTTCTCACCAGTGTAGGGAAAGAAATGGGGTTACGCCTGGAAAAAGGGGCCCCAAATATAGAAATAACATTTCCAGCTAGAGACATCACCCATCTGGCCCATCTCACCAGTGTAGGGGAAGAAATGGGTTTACGCCTGGAAAAAGGGGACCCAAATATAGAAATATTATTTCCAGCTAGAGACATCACCCATCTGGCCTATCTCCCCAGTGTAGGAGAAGAAACGGGGTTACACCTGGAAAAAGGGGCCAAAAGTATAGAAATATCATTTCCAGTTAGAGACATCACCCATCTGGCCCATCTCACCAGTGTAGGGGAAGAAACAGGGTTATGCCTGGAGAAAAGGGGCCCCAAATACAGAATTATTATTTCCAGCTAGAGATTTCACCCACCTGGCCCATCTCACCAGTGTAGGGGAAGAAACGGGGTTACACCTGGAAAAAGGGACCCCAAATACAGAAATATCATTTCCAGCTGAGACATCACCCATCTGGCCCACCTCACCAGTGTAAGGGAAGAAATGGATTACACCTGGAAAAATAAGCCCCAAATATAGCAATATCATTTCCGGCTAGACGCATCACCGATCTGACCACTCTCACCAGTGTAGGGGTTACGCCTGGAAAAAGGGGCCGCAAACAGAAATATAATTTCCAGCTAGACACATCACCTATTTGACCCATCTCACCAGTGTAGGGGAAGAAACAGGGTTACACCTTGAAAAAGGGGCCCTAAATATGTAAATATTTCCAGCTAGAGACATCACCTATCCGACCCATCTCACCAGTGTAGGGAAAGAAATAGGGTTACACCTTGAAAAAGGGGCCCCAAATATGTAAATTTCATTTCCAGCTAGGGACATCACCTATCCGACCCATCTCAACAGTGTAGGGAAAGAAATAGGGTTACACCTTGAAAAAGGGGCCCCAAATATGTAAATTTCATTTCCAGCTAGGGACATCACCTATCCGACCCATCTCAACAGTGTAGTGGAAGAAATGGGTTTACGCCTGGAAAAAGGGGCACCAAATATAGAAATATAATTTCCAGCTAGAGACATCACCCATCTGGCCCATCTCACCAGTGTAGGGGAAAAAACAGGGTTACACCTGGAAAAAGAGTCCCCAAATATGTAAATATCATTTCCAGGTAGAGACATCACCATCTGGCCCATCTCACCAGTTGAGGGGAAGAAATGGGTTACACCTTGAAAAAGGGGCCCCAAATATGTAAATTTCCTTTCCAGCTAGGGACATCACCTATCCGACCCATCTCACCAGTGTAGGGGAAGAAATGGGGTTACACCTGGAAAAAGGGGCCACAAATATAGAAATATCATTTCCAGCTAAGACATCACCCATCTGGCCCCTCTCACCAGTGTAGGGGAAGAAACAGGGTTACGCTGGGAAAAAGGGGCCCCAAAAATAGAAATATCATTTCTAGCAAGAGACATCACCCATCTGCCCCTTCTCACCAGTGTAAGGGAAGAAATGGGGTTATGCCTGGAAAAAGGTGCTGAAAATATAGAAATATCATTTCCAGCTAGAGACATCACCCATCTGCCCCTTCTCACCGGTGTAGGGGAAGAAACTGGGTTTAGCCTGGAAAAAGGGGCCCCAAATATGTAAATTTCATTTCCAGCTAGGGACATCACCTATCCGACCCATCTCACCAGTGTAGGGGAAGAAATGGGTTTACGCCTGGAAAAAGGGGCACCAAATATAGAAATATAATTTCCAGCTAGAGACATCACCCATCTGGCCCATCTCACCAGTGTAGGGGAAGAAACGGGGTTACACCTGGAAAAAAAGAGTCCCCAATTATGTAAATATCATTTCCAGCTAGAGACATCACCCATCTGGCCCATCTCACCAGTGTAGGGGAAGAAATGGGTTACACTTGAAAAAGGGGCCCCAAATATGTAAATTGAATTTTCAGCTAGGGACATCACCTATCCGACCGATCTCACCAGTGTAGGGAAGAAACAGGGTTACACCTTGAAAAAGGGGCCCCAAATATGTAAATTTCCTTTCCAGCTAGGGACATCACCTATCGAACCCATCTCACCAGTGTAGGGGAAGAAATGGGTTTACGCCTGGAAAAAGGGGCACCAAATATAGAAATATAATTTCCAACTAGAGACATCACCCATCTGGCCCATCACACCAGTGTAGGGCAAGAAATGGGGTTACACCTGGAAAAAGGGGCCACAAATATAGAAATATCATTTCCAGCTAAGACATGACCCATCTGGCCCATCTCACCAGTGTAAGGGAAGAAACAGGGTTACGCTGGGAAAATGGGGCCCCAAATATAGAAATATCATTTCCAGCAGAGACATCACCCATCTGGCCCACCTCACCAGTGTAGGGGAAGAAACGGATTACACCTGGAAAAAAGGGGCCCCAAATATAGCAATATCATTTCCAGCTGGACGCATCACCCATCTGACCGATCTCACCAGTGTAGGGGTTACGCCTGGAAAAAGGGGCCGCACATATAGAAATATAATTTCAAGCTAGAGACATCACCTATCTGACCCATTTCACCAGTGTAGGGGAAGAAACAGGGTTACACCTGGAAAAAGGGGCCCCAAATATGTAAATATCATTTCCAGCTAGGGACATCACCCATCTAGCCTATCTCACCGGTGTAGGGGAAGAAACTGGGTTTAGCCTGGAAAAAGGGGCCCCAAAGATAGAAATAACATTTCCAGCTAGAGACATCACCCACCTGGCCCACCTCACCAGTGTAGGGGAATAAATGGGGTTACACTTGGAAAAATGGGCCCCAAATATAGAAATATAATTTCCAGCTAGGGACATCACCCATCTGGCATATCTCACCAGTGTAGGGGAAGAAATGGGTTTATGCCTGGAAAAGGGGCCTCAAATATAGAAATATCATGTCCAGCTGAGAGATCACCCATCTAGCCCACCTCACCAGTGTAGGGGAAGAAACGGGGTTACACCTGGAAAAAGGGGCATCAAATATAGAAATATAATTTCCAGCTAGAGACATCACCCATCTGGCCCATCTCACCAGTGTAGGGCAAGAAATGGGGTTACACCTGGAAAAAGGGGCCACAAATATAGAAATATCATTTCCAGCTAAGACATTACCCATCTGGCCCATCTCACCAGTGTCGGGGAAGAAACAGGGTTACGCTGGGAAAAAGGGGCCCCAAATATAGAAATATAATTTCTAGCAAGAGACATCACCCATCTGCCCCTTCTCACCAGTGTAGGGAAAGAAATGGGGTTACGCCTGGAAAAAGGGGCCCCAAATATAGAAATAACATTTCCAGCTAGAGACATCACCCATCTGGCCCATCTCACCAGTGTAGGGGAAGAAATGGGTTTACGCCTGGAAAAAGGGGACCCAAATATAGAAATATTATTTCCAGCTAGAGACATCACCCATCTGGCCTATCTCCCCAGTGTAGGAGAAGAAACGGGGTTACACCTGGAAAAAGGGGCCAAAAGTATAGAAATATCATTTCCAGTTAGAGACATCACCCATCTGGCCCATCTCACCAGTGTAGGGGAAGAAACAGGGTTATGCCTGGAGAAAAGGGGCCCCAAATACAGAATTATTATTTCCAGCTAGAGATTTCACCCACCTGGCCCATCTCACCAGTGTAGGGGAAGAAACGGGGTTACACCTGGAAAAAGGGACCCCAAATACAGAAATATCATTTCCAGCTGAGACATCACCCATCTGGCCCACCTCACCAGTGTAAGGGAAGAAATGGATTACACCTGGAAAAATAAGCCCCAAATATAGCAATATCATTTCCGGCTAGACGCATCACCGATCTGACCACTCTCACCAGTGTAGGGGTTACGCCTGGAAAAAGGGGCCGCAAACAGAAATATAATTTCCAGCTAGACACATCACCTATTTGACCCATCTCACCAGTGTAGGGGAAGAAACAGGGTTACACCTTGAAAAAGGGGCCCTAAATATGTAAATATTTCCAGCTAGAGACATCACCTATCCGACCCATCTCACCAGTGTAGGGAAAGAAATAGGGTTACACCTTGAAAAAGGGGCCCCAAATATGTAAATTTCATTTCCAGCTAGGGACATCACCTATCCGACCCATCTCAACAGTGTAGGGAAAGAAATAGGGTTACACCTTGAAAAAGGGGCCCCAAATATGTAAATTTCATTTCCAGCTAGGGACATCACCTATCCGACCCATCTCAACAGTGTAGTGGAAGAAATGGGTTTACGCCTGGAAAAAGGGGCACCAAATATAGAAATATAATTTCCAGCTAGAGACATCACCCATCTGGCCCATCTCACCAGTGTAGGGGAAAAAACAGGGTTACACCTGGAAAAAGAGTCCCCAAATATGTAAATATCATTTCCAGGTAGAGACATCACCATCTGGCCCATCTCACCAGTTGAGGGGAAGAAATGGGTTACACCTTGAAAAAGGGGCCCCAAATATGTAAATTTCCTTTCCAGCTAGGGACATCACCTATCCGACCCATCTCACCAGTGTAGGGGAAGAAATGGGGTTACACCTGGAAAAAGGGGCCACAAATATAGAAATATCATTTCCAGCTAAGACATCACCCATCTGGCCCCTCTCACCAGTGTAGGGGAAGAAACAGGGTTACGCTGGGAAAAAGGGGCCCCAAAAATAGAAATATCATTTCTAGCAAGAGACATCACCCATCTGCCCCTTCTCACCAGTGTAAGGGAAGAAATGGGGTTATGCCTGGAAAAAGGTGCTGAAAATATAGAAATATCATTTCCAGCTAGAGACATCACCCATCTGCCCCTTCTCACAGGTGTAGGGGAAGAAACTGGGTTTAGCCTGGAAAAAGGGGCCCCAAATATGTAAATTTCATTTCCAGCTAGGGACATCACCTATCCGACCCATCTCACCAGTGTAGGGGAAGAAATGGGTTTACGCCTGGAAAAAGGGGCACCAAATATAGAAATATAATTTCCAGCTAGAGACATCACCCATCTGGCCCATCTCACCAGTGTAGGGGAAGAAACGGGGTTACACCTGGAAAAAAAGAGTCCCCAATTATGTAAATATCATTTCCAGCTAGAGACATCACCCATCTGGCCCATCTCACCAGTGTAGGGGAAGAAATGGGTTACACTTGAAAAAGGGGCCCCAAATATGTAAATTGAATTTTCAGCTAGGGACATCACCTATCCGACCGATCTCACCAGTGTAGGGAAGAAACAGGGTTACACCTTGAAAAAGGGGCCCTAAATATGTAAATTTCCTTTCCAGCTAGGGACATCACCTATCGGACCCATCTCACCAGTGTAGGGGAAGAAATGGGTTTACGCCTGGAAAAAGGGGCACCAAATATAGAAATATAATTTCCAACTAGAGACATCACCCATCTGGCCCATCACACCAGTGTAGGGCAAGAAATGGGGTTACACCTGGAAAAAGGGGCCACAAATATAGAAATATTATTTCCAGCTAAGACATGACCCATCTGGCCCATCTCACCAGTGTAAGGGAAGAAACAGGGTTACGCTGGGAAAATGGGGCCCCAAATATAGAAATATCATTTCCAGCAGAGACATCACCCATCTGGCCCACCTCACCAGTGTAGGGGAAGAAACGGATTACACCTGGAAAAAAGGGGCCCCAAATATAGCAATATCATTTCCAGCTGGACGCATCACCCATCTGACCGATCTCACCAGTGTAGGGGTTACGCCTGGAAAAAGGGGCCGCACATATAGAAATATAATTTCAAGCTAGAGACATCACCTATCTGACCCATTTCACCAGTGTAGGGGAAGAAACAGGGTTACACCTGGAAAAAGGGGCCCCAAATATGTAAATATCATTTCCAGCTAGGGACATCACCCATCTAGCCTATCTCACCGGTGTAGGGGAAGAAACTGGGTTTAGCCTGGAAAAAGGGGCCCCAAAGATAGAAATAACATTTCCAGCTAGAGACATCACCCACCTGGCCCACCTCACCAGTGTAGGGGAATAAATGGGGTTACACTTGGAAAAATGGGCCCCAAATATAGAAATATAATTTCCAGCTAGGGACATCACCCATCTGGCATATCTCACCAGTGTAGGGGAAGAAATGGGTTTATGCCTGGAAAAAGGGGCCTCAAATATAGAAATATCATGTCCAGCTGAGAGATCACCCATCTAGCCCACCTCACCAGTGTAGGGGAAGAAACGGGGTTACACCTGGAAAAAGGGGCCCCAAATATAGAAATATAATTTCCTGCTGAGACATCACCCATCTGGCACACC
This sequence comes from Ambystoma mexicanum, assembly GCF_040938575.1. Lineage (NCBI taxonomy): Eukaryota > Metazoa > Chordata > Amphibia > Caudata > Ambystomatidae > Ambystoma > Ambystoma mexicanum. The sequence continues at coordinate 1,466,322,558 of NC_090924.1, read as the reverse complement.
TCACCAGTGTAGGGGAAGAAACGGATTACACCTGGAAAAAGGGGCCCCAAATATAGCAATATCATTTCCGGCTAGACGCATCACCCATCTGACCAATCTCGCCCGTGTATGGGTTACGCCTGGAAAAAGGGGCCACAAATATAGAAATATCATTTCCAGCTAGAGGCATCACCCATCTGCCCCTTCTCACCGGTGTAGGGGAAGAAACTGGGTTTAGCCTGGAAAAAGGGGCCCCAAATATGTAAATATCATTTCCAGCTAGGGACATCACCCATCTGGCCTATCTCACCAGTGTAGGGGAAGAAATGGGTTTACGCCTCGAAAAAGGGGCACCAAATATAGAAATATCATTTCCAGCGAGAGACATCCCCCATCTGGCCAATCTCACCAGAGTAGTGGAAGACATGGGGTTACGCCTGGAAAAAGGGGCCCCAAATATAGAAATATCATTTCCAGCTAGACACATTACCCATCTGACCGATCTCACCAGTGTAGGGGTTATGCCTGGAAAAAGGGGCCGCAAATATAGAAATATCATTTCCAGCTAGGGACATCACCCATCTGGCCCATCTCACCAGTGTAGGGGAAGAAATGGGTTTATGCCTGGAAAAAGGGGCCCCAAATATAGAAATATAATTTCCAGTGGGAGACATCCCCCAACTGGCCGATCTCACCAGTGTAGGGGAAGAAACGGGGTTACACTTGGGAAAAGGGGCCCCAAATAAAGAAATATAATTTCAAGCCGAGATATCACCCATCTGCCCATCTCACCACTGTAGGGGAAGAAACGGGGTTACACATGGAAAAATCGGCCCCAAATATATAAATATCATTTCCAGCTAGAGACATCACCCATCTGGCCCATCTCACCAGTGTAGGGGAATAAACTGGGTTAAACCTGGAAAAAGGGGCCACAAATATATAAATATCAATTAAAGCTAGAGACATCACCCATCTGGCCCATCTCACCAGTGGAGGGGAAGAAAGGGGCCCCAAATACAGAAATATAATTTGCAGCTAGGGACATCACCTATCTGGCCCATCTCACCAGTGTAGGGGATGAAACAGGGGTATGCCTGGAAAATGGGACCCCAATAACAGAAATATCATTTCCAGCTAGAGACATCACCCACCTGGCCCATCTCAACAGTGTAGGGGAAGAAATGGGGTTACACCTGGAAAAAGGAGCCCCGGATATAGAAATATCATTTCCAGCTACGGACATCACCCATCTTGCCCATCTCACCAGTGTAGGGGTAGAAACGGGGTTACACCTGGAAAAAAGGGCCCCAAATATGTAAATTTCATTTCCAGCTAGGGACATCACCTATCCGACCCATCTCACCAGTGTAGGGGATGAAATGGGTTTACGCCTGGAAAAAGGGGCACCAAATATAGAAATATAATTTCCAGCTAGAGACATCACCCATCTGGCCCATCTCACCAGTGTAGGGCAAGAAATGGGGTTACACCTGGAAAAAGGGGCCACAAATATAGAAATATAATTTCCAGCTAGAGACATCACCCATCTGGCCCATCTCACCAGTGGAGGGGAAGAAACAGGGTTACGCTGGGAAAAAGGGGCCCCAAATATAGAAATATATATTCTAGCAAGAGACATCACCCATCTGCCCCTTCTCACCAGTGTAGGGGAAGAAAGGGGGTTATGCCTGAAAAAAGGGGCCCAAAATATAGAAATATCATTTCCAGCTAGAGACATCACCCATCTGCCCCTTCTCACCGGTGTAGGGGAAGAAACTGGGTTTAGCCTGGAAAAAGGGGCCCCAAATATAGAAATATCATTTCCAGCTAGAGACATCACCCATCTGGCCCATCTCACCAGTGTAGGGGAAGAAATGGGTTTACGCCTGGAAAAAGGGGCCCCAAATATAGAAATATTATTTTCATCGAGAGACATCCCCCATCTGGCCAATCTCATCGGAGTAGTGGAAGACATGGCGTACGCCTAGAAAAAGGGGCCCCAAATATAGAAATATAATTTCTAGCAAGAGACATCACCCATCTGCCCCTTCTCACCAGTGTAGGTGAAGAAATGGGGTTACGCCTGGAAAAAGAGGCAAAAAATATAGAAATATCATTTCCAGCTAGAGACATCACCCAACTGCGCCTTCTCACCGGTGTAGGGGAAGAAACTGGGTTTAGCCTGGAAAAAGGGGCCCTAAATATAGAAATATAATTTCCAGCTAGAGACATCACCCATCTGCTCCATCTCACCAGTGGAGGGGAAGAAATGGGGATACGCCTGGAAAAATGGGCACCAAATATAGAAATATAATTTCCAGCTTGAGACATCACCCATCTGGCCCATCTCACCAGAGTTGGGGATGAAAAGGGGTTACACCTGGAAAAAGGAGCCCCGGATATAGAAATATCATTTCCAGCTACGGACATCACCCATCTTCCCCTTCTCACCAGTGTAGGGGAAGAAACGGGGTTACACCTGGAAAAAGGGGCCAACAATATAGCAGTATCATTTCCAGCTAGACACATTACCCATCTGACCGATCTCACCAGTGTAGGGGTTATGCCTGGAAAAAGGGGCCGCAAATATAGAAATATCATTTCCAGCTAGGGACATCACCCATCTGGCCCATCTCACCAGTGTAGGGGAAGAAATGGGTTTATGCCTGGAAAAAGGGGCCCCAAATATAGAAATATAATTTCCAGTGGGAGACATCCCCCAACTGGCCGATCTCACCAGTGTAGGGGAAGAAACGGGGTTACACTTGGGAAAAGGGGCCCCAAATAAAGAAATATAATTTCAAGCCGAGATATCACCCATCTGCCCATCTCACCACTGTAGGGGAAGAAACGGGGTTACACATGGAAAAATCGGCCCCAAATATATAAATATCATTTCCAGCTAGAGACATCACCCATCTGGCCCATCTCACCAGTGTAGGGGAATAAACTGGGTTAAACCTGGAAAAAGGGGCCACAAATATATAAATATCAATTAAAGCTAGAGACATCACCCATCTGGCCCATCTCACCAGTGGAGGGGAAGAAAGGGGCCCCAAATACAGAAATATAATTTGCAGCTAGGGACATCACCTATCTGGCCCATCTCACCAGTGTAGGGGATGAAACAGGGGTATGCCTGGAAAATGGGACCCCAATAACAGAAATATCATTTCCAGCTAGAGACATCACCCACCTGGCCCATCTCAACAGTGTAGGGGAAGAAATGGGGTTACACCTGGAAAAAGGAGCCCCGGATATAGTAATATCATTTCCAGCTACGGACATCACCCTTCTTGCCCATCTCACCAGTGAAGGGGTAGAAACGGGGTTACACCTGGAAAAAAGGGCCCCAAATATGTAAATTTCATTTCCAGCTAGGGACATCACCTATCCGACCCATCTCACCAGTGTAGGGGATGAAATGGGTTTACGCCTGGAAAAAGGGGCACCAAATATAGAAATATAATTTCCAGCTAGAGACATCACCCATCTGGCCCATCTCACCAGTGTAGGGCAAGAAATGGGGTTACACCTGGAAAAAGGGGCCACAAATATAGAAATATCATTTCCAGCTAGAGACATCACCCATAAGGCCCATCTCACCAGTGGAGGGGAAGAAACAGGGTTACGCTGGGAAAAAGGGGCCCCAAATATAGAAATATATATTCTAGCAAGAGACATCACCCATCTGCCCCTTCTCACCAGTGTAGGGGAAGAAAGGGGGTTATGCCTGAAAAAAGGGGCCCAAAATATAGAAATATCATTTCCAGCTAGAGACATCACCCATCTGCCCCTTCTCACCGGTGTAGGGGAAAAAACTGGGTTTAGCCTGGAAAAAGGGGCCCCAAATATAGAAATATCATTTCCAGCTAGAGACATCACCCATCTGGCCCATCTCACCAGTGTAGGGGAAGAAATGGGTTTACGCCTGGAAAAAGGGGCCCCAAATATAGAAATATTATTTTCATCGAGAGACATCCCCCATCTGGCCAATCTCATCGGAGTAGTGGAAGACATGGCGTACGCCTAGAAAAAGGGGCCCCAAATATAGAAATATAATTTCTAGCAAGAGACATCACCCATCTGCCCCTTCTCACCAGTGTAGGTGAAGAAATGGGGTTACGCCTGGAAAAAGAGGCCCAAAATATAGAAATATCATTTCCAGCTAGAGACATCACCCATCTGCCCCTTCTCACCGGTGTAGGGGAAGAAACTGGGTTTAGCCTGGAAAAAGGGGCCCTAAATATAGAAATATAATTTCCAGCTAGAGACATCACCCATCTGCTCCATCTCACCAGTGGAGGGGAAGAAATGGGGATACGCCTGGAAAAATGGGCACCAAATATAGAAATATAATTTCCAGCTTGAGACATCACCCATCTGGCCCATCTCACCAGAGTTGGGGATGAAAAGGGGTTACACCTGGAAAAAGGAGCCCCGGATATAGAAATATCATTTCCAGCTATGGACATCACCCATCTTCCCCTTCTCACCAGTGTGGGTGAAGAAATGGGGTTACGCCTGGAAAAAGAGGACCAAAATATAGAAATATCATTTCCAGCTAGAGACATCACCCATCTGCCCATCTCACCAGTGGAGCGGAAGAAACAGGGTTACACCTGGGAAAAGAGGCCCCAAATATGTAAATTTCATTTCCAGCTAGGGACAATACCTATCCGACCCATCTCACCAGTGAAGGGCAAGAAATGGGGTTACACCTGGAAAAAGGGGCATCAAATATAGAAATATAATTTCCAGCTAGAGACATCACCCATCTGGCCCATCTCACCAGTGTAGGGCAAGAAATGGGGTTACACCTGGAAAAAGGGGCCACAAATATAGAAATATCATTTCCAGCTAAGATATTACCCATCTGGCCCATCTCACCAGTGTCGGGGAAGAAACAGGGTTACGCTGGGAAAAAGGGGCCCCAAATATAGAAATATAATTTCTAGCAAGAGACATCACCCATCTGCCCCTTCTCACCAGTGTAGGGGAAGAAATGGGGTTACGCCTGGAAAAAGGGGCCCCAAATACAGAAATAACATTTCCAGCTAGAGACATCACCCATCTGGCCCATCTCACCAGTGTAGGGGAAGAAATGGGTTTACGCCTGGAAAAAGGGGCCCCAAATATAGAAATATTATTTCCAGCTAGAGACATCACCCATCTGGCCTATCTCCCCAGTGTAGGAGAAGAAACGGGGTTACACCTGGAAAAAGGGGCCAAAAGTATAGAAATATCATTTCCAGTTAGAGACATCACCCATCTGGCCCATCTCACCAGTGTAGGGGAAGAAACAGGGTTATGCCTGGAGAAAAGGGGCCCCAAATACAGAATTATTATTTCCAGCTAGAGATTTCACCCACCTGGCCCATCTCACCAGTGTAGGGGAAGAAACGGGGTTACACCTGGAAAAAGGGACCCCAAATACAGAAATATCATTTCCAGCTGAGACATCACCCATCTGGCCCACCTCACCAGTGTAAGGGAAGAAATGGATTACACCTGGAAAAATAAGCCCCAAATATAGCAATATCATTTCCGGCTAGACGCATCACCGATCTGACCACTCTCACCAGTGTAGGGGTTACGCCTGGAAAAAGGGGCCGCAAACAGAAATATAATTTCCAGCTAGACACATCACCTATTTGACCCATCTCACCAGTGTAGGGGAAGAAACAGGGTTACACCTTGAAAAAGGGGCCCTAAATATGTAAATATTTCCAGCTAGAGACATCACCTATCCGACCCATCTCACCAGTGTAGGGAAAGAAATAGGGCTACACCTTGAAAAAGGGGCCCCAAATATGTAAATTTCATTTCCAGCTAGGGACATCACCTATCCGACCCATCTCAACAGTGTAGGGAAAGAAATAGGGTTACACCTTGAAAAAGGGGCCCCAAATATGTAAATTTCATTTCCAGCTAGGGACATCACCTATCCGACCCATCTCAACAGTGTAGTGGAAGAAATGGGTTTACGCCTGGAAAAAGGGGCACCAAATATAGAAATATAATTTCCAGCTAGAGACATCACCCATCTGGCCCATCTCACCAGTGTAGGGGAAAAAACAGGGTTACACCTGGAAAAAGAGTCCCCAAATATGTAAATATCATTTCCAGGTAGAGACATCACCATCTGGCCCATCTCACCAGTTGAGGGGAAGAAATGGGTTACACCTTGAAAAAGGGGCCCCAAATATGTAAATTTCCTTTCCAGCTAGGGACATCACCTATCCGACCCATCTCACCAGTGTAGGGGAAGAAATGGGTTTACGCCTGGAAAAAGGGGCACCAAATATAGAAATATAATTTCCAGCTAGAGACTTCACCCATCTGGCCCATCTCACCAGTGTAGGGCAAGAAATGGGGTTACACCTGGAAAAAGGGGCCACAAATATAGAAATATCATTTCCAGCTAAGACATCACCCATCTGGCCCCTCTCACCAGTGTAGGGGAAGAAACAGGGTTACGCTGGGAAAAAGGGGCCCCAAAAATAGAAATATCATTTCTAGCAAGAGACATCACCCATCTGCCCCTTCTCACCAGTGTAAGGGAAGAAATGGGGTTATGCCTGGAAAAAGGGGCTGAAAATATAGAAATATCATTTCCAGCTAGAGACATCACCCATCTGCCCCTTCTCACCGGTGTAGGGGAAGAAACTGGGTTTAGCCTGGAAAAAGGGGCCCCAAATATGTAAATTTCATTTCCAGCTAGGGACATCACCTATCCGACCCATCTCAACAGTGTAGTGGAAGAAATGGGTTTACGCCTGGAAAAAGGGGCACCAAATATAGAAATATAATTTCCAGCTAGAGACATCACCCATCTGGCCCATCTCACCAGTGTAGGGGAAAAAACAGGGTTACACCTGGAAAAAGAGTCCCCAAATATGTAAATATCATTTCCAGGTAGAGACATCACCATCTGGCCCATCTCACCAGTTGAGGGGAAGAAATGGGTTACAGCTTGAAAAAGGGGCCCCAAATATGTAAATTTCCTTTCCAGCTAGGGACATCACCTATCCGACCCATCTCACCAGTGTAGGGGAAGAAATGGGTTTACGCCTTGAAAAAGGGGCACCAAATATAGAAATATAATTTCCAGCTAGAGACTTCACCCATCTGGCCCATCTCACCAGTGTAGGGCAAGAAATGGGGTTACACCTGGAAAAAGGGGCCACAAATATAGAAATATCATTTCCAGCTAAGACATCACCCATCTGGCCCCTCTCACCAGTGTAGGGGAAGAAACAGGGTTACGCTGGGAAAAAGGGGCCCCAAAAATAGAAATATCATTTCTAGCAAGAGACATCACCCATCTGCCCCTTCTCACCAGTGTAAGGGAAGAAATGGGGTTATGCCTGGAAAAAGGGGCTGAAAATATAGAAATATCATTTCCAGCTAGAGACATCACCCATCTGCCCCTTCTCACCGGTGTAGGGGAAGAAACTGGGTTTAGCCTGGAAAAAGGGGCCCCAAATATGTAAATTTCATTTCCAGCTAGGGACATCACCTATCCGACCCATCTCACCAGTGTAGGGGAAGAAATGGGTTTACGCCTGGAAAAAGGGGCACCAAATATAGAAATATAATTTCCAGCTAGAGACATCACCCATCTGGCCCATCTCACCAGTGTAGGGGAAGAAACGGGGTTACACCTGGAAAAAAAGAGTCCCCAATTATGTAAATATCATTTCCAGCTAGAGACATCACCCATCTGGCCCATCTCACCAGTGTAGGGGAAGAAATGGGTTACACTTGAAAAAGGGGCCCCAAATATGTAAATTGAATTTTCAGCTAGGGACATCACCTATCCGACCGATCTCACCAGTGTAGGGAAGAAACAGGGTTACACCTTGAAAAAGGGGCCCCAAATATGTAAATTTCCTTTCCAGCTAGGGACATCACCTATCGGACCCATCTCACCAGTGTAGGGGAAGAAATGGGTTTACGCCTGGAAAAAGGGGCACCAAATATAGAAATATAATTTCCAACTAGAGACATCACCCATCTGGCCCATCACACCAGTGTAGGGCAAGAAATGGGGTTACACCTGGAAAAAGGGGCCACAAATATAGAAATATAATTTCCAGCTAAGACATGACCCATCTGGCCCATCTCACCAGTGTAAGGGAAGAAACAGGGTTACGCTGGGAAAATGGGGCCCCAAATATAGAAATATCATTTCCAGCAGAGACATCACCCATCTGGCCCACCTCACCAGTGTAGGGGAAGAAACGGATTACACCTGGAAAAAAGGGGCCCCAAATATAGCAATATCATTTCCAGCTGGACGCATCACCCATCTGACCGATCTCACCAGTGTAGGGGTTACGCCTGGAAAAAGGGGCCGCACATATAGAAATATAATTTCAAGCTAGAGACATCACCTATCTGACCCATTTCACCAGTGTAGGGGAAGAAACAGGGTTACACCTGGAAAAAGGGGCCCCAAATATGTAAATATCATTTCCAGCTAGGGACATCACCCATCTAGCCTATCTCACCGGTGTAGGGGAAGAAACTGGGTTTAGCCTGGAAAAAGGGGCCCCAAAGATAGAAATAACATTTCCAGCTAGAGACATCACCCACCTGGCCCACCTCACCAGTGTAGGGGAATAAATGGGGTTACACTTGGAAAAATGGGCCCCAAATATAGAAATATAATTTCCAGCTAGGGACATCACCCATCTGGCATATCTCACCAGTGTAGGGGAAGAAATGGGTTTATGCCTGGAAAAAGGGGCCTCAAATATAGAAATATCATGTCCAGCTGAGAGATCACCCATCTAGCCCACCTCACCAGTGTAGGGGAAGAAACGGGGTTACACCTGGAAAAAGGGGCCCCAAATATAGAAATATAATTTCCTGCTGAGACATCACCCATCTGGCCCACCTCACCAGTGTAGGGGAAGAAACGGATTACACCTGGAAAAAGGGGCCCCAAATATAGCAATATCATTTCCGGCTAGACGCATCACCCATCTGACCAATCTCACCAGTGTAGGGGTTACGCCTGGAAAAAGGGGCCTCAAATATAGAAATATCATGTCCAGCTGAGAGATCACCCATCTAGCCCACCTCACCGGTGTAGGGGAAGAAACTGGGTTTAGCCTGGAAAAAGGGGCCCCAAATATGTAAATATCATTTCCAGCTAGGGACATCACCCATCTGGCCTATCTCACCAGTGTAGGGGAAGAAATGGGTTTACGCCTCGAAAAAGGGGCACCAAATATAGAAATATCATTTCCAGCGAGAGACATCCCCCATCTGGCCAATCTCACCAGAGTAGTGGAAGACATGGGGTTACGCCTGGAAAAAGGGGCCCCAAATATAGAAATATCATTTCCAGCTGAGACATCACCCATCCGACCTATCTCACCAGTGTAGGGGAAGAAACGGGGTTACACCTGGAAAAAGGGGCCAACAATATAGCAGTATCATTTCCAGCTAGACACATTACCCATCTGACCGATCTCACCAGTGTAGGGGTTATGCCTGGAAAAAGGGGCCGCAAATATAGAAATATCATTTCCAGCTAGGGACATCACCCATCGGGCCCATCTCACCAGTGTAGGGGAAGAAATGGGTTTATGCCTGGAAAAAGGGGCCCCAAATATAGAAATATAATTTCCAGTGGGAGACATCCCCCAACTGGCCGATCTCAGCAGTGTAGGGGAAGAAACGGGGTTACACTTGGGAAAAGGGGCCCCAAATAAAGAAATATAATTTCAAGCCGAGATATCACCTATCTGCCCATCTCACCACTGTAGGGGAAGAAACGGGGTTACACATGGAAAAATCGGCCCAAATATATAAATATCATTTCCAGCTAGAGACATCACCCATCTGGCCCATCTCACCAGTGTAGGGGAATAAACTGGGTTAAACCTGGAAAAAGGGGCCACAAATATATAAATATCAATTAAAGCTAGAGACATCACCCATCTGGCCCATCTCACCAGTGGAGGGGAAGAAAGGGGCCCCAAATACAGAAATATAATTTGCAGCTAGGGACATCACCTATCTGGCCCATCTCACCAGTGTAGGGGATGAAACAGGGGTATGCCTGGAAAATGGGACCCCAATAACAGAAATATCATTTCCAGCTAGAGACATCACCCACCTGGCCCATCTCAACAGTGTAGGGGAAGAAATGGGGTTACACCTGGAAAAAGGAGCCCCGGATATAGTAATATCATTTCCAGCTACGGACATCACCCATCTTGCCCATCTCACCAGTGTAGGGGTAGAAACGGGGTTACACCTGGAAAAAAGGGCCCCAAATATGTAAATTTCATTTCCAGCTAGGGACATCACCTATCCGACTCATCTCACCAGTGTAGGGGATGAAATGGGTTTACGCCTGGAAAAAGGGGCACCAAATATAGAAATATAATTTCCAGCTAGAGACATCACCCATCTGGCCCATCTCACCAGTGTAGGGCAAGAAATGGGGTTACACCTGGAAAAAGGGGCCACAAATATAGAAATATCATTTCCAGCTAGAGACATCACCCATCTGGCCCATCTCACCAGTGGAGGGGAAGAAACAGGGTTACGCTGGGAAAAAGGGGCCCCAAATATAGAAATATATATTCTAGCAAGAGACATCACCCATCTGCCCCTTCTCACCAGTGTAGGGGAAGAAAGGGGGTTATGCCTGAAAAAAGGGGCCCAAAATATAGAAATATCATTTCCAGCTAGAGACATCACCCATCTGCCCCTTCTCACCGGTGTAGGGGAAGAAACTGGGTTTAGCCTGGAAAAAGGGGCCCCAAATATAGAAATATCATTTCCAGCTAGAGACATCACCCATCTGGCCCATCTCACCAGTGTAGGGGAAGAAATGGGTTTACGCCTGGAAAAAGGGGCCCCAAATATAGAAATATTATTTTCATCGAGAGACATCCCCCATCTGGCCAATCTCATCGGAGTAGTGGAAGACATGGGGTACGCCTAGAAAAAGGGACCCCAAATATAGAAATATAATTTCTAGCAAGAGACATCACCCATCTGCCCCTTCTCACCAGTGTAGGTGAAGAAATGGGGTTACGCCTGGAAAAAGAGGCCCAAAATATAGAAATATCATTTCCAGCTAGAGACATCACCCATCTGCCCCTTCTCACCGGTGTAGGGGAAGAAACTGGGTTTAGCCTGGAAAAAGGGGCCCTAAATATAGAAATATAATTTCCAGCTAGAGACATCACCCATCTGCTCCATCTCACCAGTGGAGGGGAAGAAATGGGGATACGCCTGGAAAAATGGGCACCAAATATAGAAATATAATTTCCAGCTTGAGACATCACCCATCTGGCCCATCTCACCAGAGTTGGGGATGAAAAGGGGTTACACCTGGAAAAAGGAGCCCCGGATATAGAAATATCATTTCCAGCTACGGACATCACCCATCTTCCCCTTCTCACCAGTGTAGGTGAAGAAATGGGGTTACGCCTGGAAAAAGAGGCCCAAAATATAGAAATATCATTTCCAGCTAGAGACATCACCCATCTGCCCATCTCACCAGTGGAGCGGAAGAAACAGGGTTACACCTGGGAAAAGAGGCCCCAAATATGTAAATTTCATTTCCAGCTAGGGACAATACCTATCCGACCCATCTCACCAGTGAAGGGCAAGAAATGGGGTTACACCTGGAAAAAGGGGCATCAAATATAGAAATATAATTTCCAGCTAGAGACATCACCCATCTGGCCCATCTCACCAGTGTAGGGCAAGAAATGGGGTTACACCTGGAAAAAGGGGCCACAAATATAGAAATATCATTTCCAGCTAAGACATTACCCATCTGGCCCATCTCACCAGTGTCGGGGAAGAAACAGGGTTACGCTGGGAAAAAGGGGCCCCAAATATAGAAATATAATTTCTAGCAAGACACATCACCCATCTGCCCCTTCTCACCAGTGTAGGGGAAGAAATGGGGTTACGCCTGGAAAAAGGGGCCCCAAATATAGAAATAACATTTCCAGCTAGAGACATCACCCATCTGGCCCATCTCACCAGTGTAGGGGAAGAAATGGGTTTACGCCTGGAAAAAGGGGCCCCAAATATAGAAATATTATTTCCAGCTAGAGACATCACCCATCTGGCCTATCTCCCCAGTGTAGGAGAAGAAACGGGGTTACACCTGGAAAAAGGGCCAAAAGTATAGAAATATCATTTCCAGTTAGAGACATCACCCACCTGGCCCATCTCACCAGTGTAGGGGAAGAAACAGGGTTATGCCTGGAGAAAAGGGGCCCCAAATACAGAATTATTATTTCCAGCTAGAGATTTCACCCACCTGGCCCATCTCACCAGTGTAGGGGAAGAAACGGGGTTACACCTGGAAAAAGGGACCCCAAATACAGAAATATCATTTCCAGCTGAGACATCACCCATCTGGCCCACCTCACCAGTGTAAGGGAAGAAATGGATTACACCTGGAAAAATAAGCCCCAAATATAGCAATATCATTTCCGGCTAGACGCATCACCGATCTGACCACTCTCACCAGTGTAGGGGTTACGCCTGGAAAAAGGGGCCGCAAACAGAAATATAATTTCCAGCTAGACACATCACCTATTTGACCCATCTCACCAGTGTAGGGGAAGAAACAGGGTTACACCTTGAAAAAGGGGCCCTAAATATGTAAATATTTCCAGCTAGAGACATCACCTATCCGACCCATCTCAACAGTGTAGGGAAAGAAATAGGGTTACACCTTGAAAAAGGGGCCCCAAATATGTAAATTTCATTTCCAGCTAGGGACATCACCTATCCGACCCATCTCAACAGTGTAGGGAAAGAAATAGGGTTACACCTTGAAAAAGGGGCCCCAAATATGTAAATTTCATTTCCAGCTAGGGACATCACCTATCCGACCCATCTCAACAGTGTAGTGGAAGAAATGGGTTTACGCCTGGAAAAAGGGGCACCAAATATAGAAATATAATTTCCAGCTAGAGACATCACCCATCTGGCCCATCTCACCAGTGTAGGGGAAAAAACAGGGTTACACCTGGAAAAAGAGTCCCCAAATATGTAAATATCATTTCCAGGTAGAGACATCACCATCTGGCCCATCTCACCAGTTGAGGGGAAGAAATGGGTTACACCTTGAAAAAGGGGCCCCAAATATGTAAATTTCCTTTCCAGCTAGGGACATCACCTATCCGACCCATCTCACCAGTGTAGGGGAAGAAATGGGTTTACGCCTGGAAAAAGGGGCACCAAATATAGAAATATAATTTCCAGCTAGAGACTTCACCCATCTGGCCCATCTCACCAGTGTAGGGCAAGAAATGGGGTTACACCTGGAAAAAGGGGCCACAAATATAGAAATATCATTTCCAGCTAATACATCACCCATCTGGCCCCTCTCACCAGTGTAGGGGAAGAAACAGGGTTACGCTGGGAAAAAGGGGCCCCAAAAATAGAAATATCATTTCTAGCAAGAGACATCACCCATCTGCCCCTTCTCACCAGTGTAAGGGAAGAAATGGGGTTATGCCTGGAAAAAGGGGCTGAAAATATAGAAATATCATTTCCAGCTAGAGACATCACCCATCTGCCCCTTCTCACCGGTGTAGGGGAAGAAACTGGGTTTAGCCTGGAAAAAGGGGCCCCAAATATGTAAATTTCATTTCCAGCTAGGGACATCACCTATCCGACCCATCTCACCAGTGTAGGGGAAGAAATGGGTTTACGCCTGGAAAAAGGGGCACCAAATATAGAAATATAATTTCCAGCTAGAGACATCACCCATCTGGCCCATCTCATCAGTGTAGGGGAAGAAACGGGGTTACACCTGGAAAAAAAGAGTCCCCAATTATGTAAATATCATTTCCAGCTAGAGACATCACCCATCTGGCCCATCTCACCAGTGTAGGGGAAGAAATGGGTTACACTTGAAAAAGGGGCCCCAAATATGTAAATTGAATTTTCAGCTAGGGACATCACCTATCCGACCGATCTCACCAGTGTAGGGAAGAAACAGGGTTACACCTTGAAAAAGGGGCCCCAAATATGTAAATTTCCTTTCCAGCTAGGGACATCACCTATCGGACCCATCTCACCAGTGTAGGGGAAGAAATGGGTTTACGCCTGGAAAAAGGGGCACCAAATATAGAAATATAATTTCCAACTAGAGACATCACCCATCTGGCCCATCACACCAGTGTAGGGCAAGAAATGGGGTTACACCTGGAAAAAGGGGCCACAAATATAGAAATATCATTTCCAGCTAAGACATGACCCATCTGGCCCATCTCACCAGTGTAAGGGAAGAAACAGGGTTACGCTGGGAAAATGGGGCCCCAAATATAGAAATATCATTTCCAGCAGAGACATCACCCATCTGGCCCACCTCACCAGTGTAGGGGAAGAAACGGATTACACCTGGAAAAAAGGGGCCCCAAATATAGCAATATCATTTCCAGCTGGACGCATCACCCATCTGACCGATCTCACCAGTGTAGGGGTTACGCCTGGAAAAAGGGGCCGCACATATAGAAATATAATTTCAAGCTAGAGACATCACCTATCTGACCCATTTCACCAGTGTAGGGGAAGAAACAGGGTTACACCTGGAAAAAGGGGCCCCAAATATGTAAATATCATTTCCAGCTAGGGACATCACCCATCTAGCCTATCTCACCGGTGTAGGGGAAGAAACTGGGTTTAGCCTGGAAAAAGGGGCCCCAAAGATAGAAATAACATTTCCAGCTAGAGACATCACCCACCTGGCCCACCTCACCAGTGTAGGGGAATAAATGGGGTTACACTTGGAAAAATGGGCCCCAAATATAGAAATATAATTTCCAGCTAGGGACATCACCCATCTGGCATATCTCACCAGTGTAGGGGAAGAAATGGGTTTATGCCTGGAAAAAGGGGCCTCAAATATTGAAATATCATGTCCAGCTGAGAGATCACCCATCTAGCCCACCTCACCAGTGTAGGGGATGAAACGGGGTTACACCTGGAAAAAGGGGCCCCAAATATAGAAATATAATTTCCTGCTGAGACATCACCCATCTGGCCCACCTCACCAGTGTAGGGGAAGAAACGGATTACACCTGGAAAAAGGGGCCCCAAATATAGCAATATCATTTCCGGCTAGACGCATCACCCATCTGACCAATCTCACCAGTGTAGGGGTTACGCCTGGAAAAAGGGGCCACAAATATAGAAATATCATTTCCAGCTAGAGGCATCACCCATCTGCCCCTTCTCACCGGTGTAGGGGAAGAAACTGGGTTTAGCCTGGAAAAAGGGGCCCCAAATATGTAAATATCATTTCCAGCTAGGGACATCACCCATCTGGCCTATCTCATCAGTGTAGGGGAAGAAATGGGTTTACGCCTCGAAAAAGGGGCACCAAATATAGAAATATCATTTCCAGCGAGAGACATCCCCCATCTGGCCAATCTCACCAGAGTAGTGGAAAAAATGGGGTTACGCCTGGAAAAAGGGGCCCCAAATATAGAAATATCATTTCCAGCTGAGACATCACCCATCCGACCTATCTCACCAGTGTAGGGGAAGAAACGGGGTTACACCTGGAAAAAGGGGCCAACAATATAGCAGTATCATTTCCAGCTAGACACATTACCCATCTGACCGATCTCACCAGTGTAGGGGTTATGCCTGGAAAAAGGGGCCGCAAATATAGAAATATCATTTCCAGCTAGGGACATCACCCATCTGGCCCATCTCACCAGTGTAGGGGAAGAAATGGGTTTATGCCTGGAAAAAGGGGCCCCAAATATAGAAATATAATTTCCAGTGGGAGACATCCCCCAACTGGCCGATCTCACCAGTGTAGGGGAAGAAACGGGGTTACACTTGGGAAAAGGGGCCCCAAATAAAGAAATATAATTTCAAGCCGAGATATCACCCATCTGCCCATCTCACCACTGTAGGGGAAGAAACGGGGTTACACATGGAAAAATCGGCCCCAAATATATAAATATCATTTCCAGCTAGAGACATCACCCATCTGGCCCATCTCACCAGTGTAGGGGAATAAACTGGGTTAAACCTGGAAAAAGGGGCCACAAATATATACATATCAATTAAAGCTAGAGACATCACCCATCTGGCCCATCTCACCAGTGGAGGGGAAGAAAGGGGCCCCAAATACAGAAATATAATTTGCAGCTAGGGACATCACCTATCTGGCCCATCTCACCAGTGTAGGGGATGAAACAGGGGTATGCCTGGAAAATGGGACCCCAATAACAGAAATATCATTTCCAGCTAGAGACATCACCCACCTGGCCCATCTCAACAGTGTAGGGGAAGAAATGGGGTTACACCTGGAAAAAGGAGCCCCGGATATAGTAATATCATTTCCAGCTACGGACATCACCCATCTTGCCCATCCCACCAGTGTAGGGGTAGAAACGGGGTTACACCTGGAAAAAAGGGCCCCAAATATGTAAATTTCATTTCCAGCTAGGGACATCACCTATCCGACTCATCTCACCAGTGTAGGGGATGAAATGGGTTTACGCCTGGAAAAAGGGGCACCAAATATAGAAATATAATTTCCAGCTAGAGACATCACCCATCTGGCCCATCTCACCAGTGTAGGGCAAGAAATGGGGTTACACCTGGAAAAAGGGGCCACAAATATAGAAATATCATTTCCAGCTAGAGACATCACCCATCTGGCCCATCTCACCAGTGGAGGGGAAGAAACAGGGTTACGCTGGGAAAAAGGGGCCCCAAATATAGAAATATATATTCTAGCAAGAGACATCACCCATCTGCCCCTTCTCACCAGTGTAGGGGAAGAAAGGGGGTTATGCCTGAAAAAAGGGGCCCAAAATATAGAAATATCATTTCCAGCTAGAGACATCACCCATCTGCCCCTTCTCACCGGTGTAGGGGAAGAAACTGGGTTTAGCCTGGAAAAAGGGGCCCCAAATATAGAAATATCATTTCCAGCTAGAGACATCACCCATCTGGCCCATCTCACCAGTGTAGGGGAAGAAATGGGTTTACGCCTGGAAAAAGGGGCCCCAAATATAGAAATATTATTTTCATCGAGAGACATCCCCCATCTGGCCAATCTCATCGGAGTAGTGGAAGACATGGGGTACGCCTAGAAAAAGGGGCCCCAAATATAGAAATATAATTTCTAGCAAGAGACATCACCCATCTGCCCCTTCTCACCAGTGTAGGTGAAGAAATGGGGTTACGCCTGGAAAAAGAGGCCCAAAATATAGAAATATCATTTCCAGCTAGAGACATCACCCATCTGCCCCTTCTCACCGGTGTAGGGGAAGAAACTGGGTTTAGCCTGGAAAAAGGGGCCCTAAATATAGAAATATAATTTCCAGCTAGAGACATCACCCATCTGCTCCATCTCACCAGTGGAGGGGAAGAAATGGGGATACGCCTGGAAAAATGGGCACCAAATATAGAAATATAATTTCCAGCTTGAGACATCACCCATCTGGCCCATCTCACCAGAGTTGGGGATGAAAAGGGGTTACACCTGGAAAAAGGAGCCCCGGATATAGAAATATCATTTCCAGCTACGGACATCACCCATCTTCCCCTTCTCACCAGTGTAGGTGAAGAAATGGGGTTACGCCTGGAAAAAGAGGCCCAAAATATAGAAATATCATTTCCAGCTAGAGACATCACCCATCTGCCCATCTCACCAGTGGAGCGGAAGAAACAGGGTTACACCTGGGAAAAGAGGCCCCAAATATGTAAATTTCATTTCCAGCTAGGGACAATACCTATCCGACCCATCTCACCAGTGAAGGGCAAGAAATGGGGTTACACCTGGAAAAAGGGGCATCAAATATAGAAATATAATTTCCAGCTAGAGACATCACCCATCTGGCCCATCTCACCAGTGTAGGGCAAGAAATGGGGTTACACCTGGAAAAAGGGGCCACAAATATAGAAATATCATTTCCAGCTAAGACATTACCCATCTGGCCCATCTCACCAGTGTCGGGGAAGAAACAGGGTTACGCTGGGAAAAAGGGGCCCCAAATATAGAAATATAATTTCTAGCAAGAGACATCACCCATCTGCCCCTTCTCACCAGTGTAGGGGAAGAAATGGGGTTACGCCTGGAAAAAGGGGCCCCAAATATAGAAATAACATTTCCAGCTAGAGACATCACCCATCTGGCCCATCTCACCAGTGTAGGGGAAGAAATGGGTTTACGCCTGGAAAAAGGGGCCCCAAATATAGAAATATTATTTCCAGCTAGAGACATCACCCATCTGGCCTATCTCCCCAGTGTAGGAGAAGAAACGGGGTTACACCTGGAAAAAGGGCCAAAAGTATAGAAATATCATTTCCAGTTAGAGACATCACCCACCTGGCCCATCTCACCAGTGTAGGGGAAGAAACAGGGTTATGCCTGGAGAAAAGGGGCCCCAAATACAGAATTATTATTTCCAGCTAGAGATTTCACCCACCTGGCCCATCTCACCAGTGTAGGGGAAGAAACGGGGTTACACCTGGAAAAAGGGACCCCAAATACAGAAATATCATTTCCAGCTGAGACATCACCCATCTGGCCCACCTCACCAGTGTAAGGGAAGAAATGGATTACACCTGGAAAAATAAGCCCCAAATATAGCAATATCATTTCCGGCTAGACGCATCACCGATCTGACCACTCTCACCAGTGTAGGGGTTACGCCTGGAAAAAGGGGCCGCAAACAGAAATATAATTTCCAGCTAGACACATCACCTATTTGACCCATCTCACCAGTGTAGGGGAAGAAACAGGGTTACACCTTGAAAAAGGGGCCCTAAATATGTAAATATTTCCAGCTAGAGACATCACCTATCCGACCCATCTCAACAGTGTAGGGAAAGAAATAGGGTTACACCTTGAAAAAGGGGCCCCAAATATGTAAATTTCATTTCCAGCTAGGGACATCACCTATCCGACCCATCTCAACAGTGTAGGGAAAGAAATAGGGTTACACCTTGAAAAAGGGGCCCCAAATATGTAAATTTCATTTCCAGCTAGGGACATCACCTATCCGACCCATCTCAACAGTGTAGTGGAAGAAATGGGTTTACGCCTGGAAAAAGGGGCACCAAATATAGAAA